>NC_060138.1:573957724-574260754 GCF_021461385.2 Schistocerca piceifrons
AACATGGGTGCTCCAGTGTTGAGGCATATGAATTTGAGTTAATTGAGAAGGTTAGCCATGAGGGCAGCTCTCTGAGAGGTTCTGGGAGGTCAAAACAGACTGGAAATAAATGCAAGAGGTCAAAGTGGTCATGAGGAGGCAATTTTGTTTCCTGGAGGCAGAGAACAAGTGGACACTGCGATTCCAAAAGCAGCCATAATTTTTCATCATTGGATCAAAGGCTGCAAAAGTTCCACTGGATAAGAGTGTTGATGAGGAAAGGTAGGAGGGGAAAAAACGAAGTGGTGTCACCTCGCCTGAGTGCCAGCCTTCGAGGACTCTCTGCTATAGGGTGCAGAGACTGGAGGACCCTGCTGCATGATATCTACAGAGGTGTTGCCATTCTCCCTTGGTCAGTCTGCAGAGCCCAGGCAGAAAAATGGTTGACGGTGCACGTAGCGACCCAGAGGTCAGCCAGGTGAGGGCATCACATGGCAACACTGTTGAAGAGGATGGAGAAGACTCTTTGCCTTTATTTGATTTCTTGGAGCCTTTGCGGTTGGCAGATGATTATTCGGATATTTGCTGGCTGGAGGGATGCAAATTTGTGGTAGTATTCCTTCTGTCCTTTCCAGCCCAGTGATTTTGTAGCAGGTGATTTCGCTGCATGAGGCAAAAATTTAGTGGCTTCTTACACAGGAGGAGGAGGAGGAGACAGGGATGCTACCATGATACTGGGCCATTTTACAACTGCAGTGCTGAAATTGATGTTGCATGTCTGCGTGACCATGTCCTTCGTGGACCGAGATGTAGTATGAATGGTAGTGTAAGTGCCGGATGGTGGAACGCATGGTATCCAGCTAGCCAACAACTTGCAAGCAACAGGGTAAGGTACTTTTTCCTTCATCCAGATCTCCTGGATGGCCTGCTCATTGAGACACACAGGACAATCTCTGAAGGAGGCTGCATTGTTGCCATTACAAATGATACAGTGAGGTGAAGGAGAAATACAATTGCCCCTGTGAGCATCCCTACCACAGGTTAAGCATTTGGCTGGGTGTTGACAGGACATTCGAGTTTGGTTGTAACAACGACACTGGTAGCAGTGCATCAGGTTCGAAATGTATGGTCGGACTGTGATAACTTCATAGCCCACTTTGATCTTGGATGGAAGCACTACTCTATCAAATATGAGAAATAGAGTGCATGTGGACACTAAGGACGCATCTACCTTTTTCATCACCCGATGGACTGCAATGACGTCCTGATCAGGGAGGCAAGTTTGGATTTCTGCCTCAGTCAGACCATCAAGCAGCCTAGTATAAATAACACCATGTGAATAATTCAGTGATCAATGGGCCTTGACACGAACAGGATAACCATGAAGGAATGAAGCTGCAAGCAGATGTGCTTGAGAATCCCAATCAGTCTCCAAAAGCAAAGTGCCATCGCATAAGCAAGAGCAGGATTTCACAGGGTCGGCAATTGTGCTGACACATTTCTGAATAATAAATGGATTAACTGTAGCAAAGACTGACTGTCTTCAGTACGTGAAACCATGAGAAACCGAGGTGCAGCTGGGACAGTCTTTGTTTTTTGGCCTCAGTCCTCTTATGTTTAGTAGATGTAGACTGAGAAGACGATGATTGGCTCATTGCAAGAAAATCCCCCATGACTGCCAACATCTCTGATGGCGCACTCCTTCCAACTGAGGGCCCCCGTCAGAGAGGGCTCACCTGCCTTAGATGATTGTTCACACCTCCTCAACATCTGACAGAGGGACTAATCGGCAATTTGGGAAGGTAGCAGCTAAGGCAATCATCCCTCCCTGGGCCTGGCTTGTACCAGAGGGTACGTGCGAACCCTACCTGTTGATCCAGGGCTGGGAATTACACATTACCCAGTCACCTGTTATGCATCAGACACATGGGCTGGTCTTCAAGAGCACACAAGGAGGAAGAAGAAAAAGAGGAACCTCAAATGCCAAAGTGGTGGAAGGACAGGAGAAGGGAAACAAAGAAAGAAAAAAAAGAACAAAAATACAGTGTGGAGGCTGTTCTGATATCCAGCTACTGAAAAAGCAGAACACATTCTCAGAAATGTACCAGACATGTTTCACAAGGGAGAGGGAAAGGAATATCAAGAGGATAGACATGCAGCACATAAAGGAAGAGATGTTGCAAAGGCTGGGTACCTGTGGTAACCAATCATGACCTCACCAGAGTGGTGAGCCCCCTCAGAGGCCCAAATTCCAGTGTTACCTACAACAAGCTATGGAGCTTGGAACCCAACTTAATGCTGAGAACCCAACCGTAGGTGGTACAAAATAGATGGAAGAAGGAACAGTTCCAATATGACTGACAAGATGAGAAATTTATTCAGAAATGCAGTACAAAATAGAATTTTAATCTAAAGTACTGGATGTGACAATATGTGCTCTCAGTGAGAGACTTCGACAGCTTAAAAGTCACACTGGGCTTTTCGATTTTTTGTACAACAGACATGCCACCTGATGGTTTAAGTAACAAGTGTTCCAAACCATGGGCCAGTTTTAGTCATGGACATGAAGGATATCAGTCTTGTAAATTTTAAAGATGAACTTAACTTGGCCTCTCCTTTGGTAAAGCCCGACAGCACACTAAGTGAAACCTTGAAGCTAATACAAAAGAGCATGGCTTTCGGTGCAACATAAATTATAGTCTTATGAATTTTGTGAACACAACTACTGACAGTGGCAAGTGGAGAAAGAAATTTTTCAAAGTTTAAACTGATTAAAACACTGCCGATTGAACACGAGGCAGCTGAATATTTGGATTTTGTGAAGTCATACAGAATTTCACTGATTTCAAAGCAATACCAATAACTTAATATAAAGCAAGTGTTTATCATTAATTTCAGTTATAAGTTATTTATAAATGTTGTGCATTTTCATTCATTTACATTGTACAGCGGGACTATATTTGTTTTTTCTAGCAGTGAAATAGATTGCCAAATGTCACCCGCCAGGGCAAATCTAGTTTGGAGGTATTATTTCACGTACTACCATGTGTAGAAGTATGAAATTGGAATTTGACTGCAATTAATTACATATCTGTTGTTTGAAAACGATAAACAATATTTTATTCAAAATAATCTCCATTGCTATTTACATATTTCTCCCACGTCTCCAGCTGGCTATGAATGCCATGCAAAAAAAAGTTGTTCTTTTGAAGCAAACCAGTCAGCGAGCCATTTTCGTACATTTTCATGCAAATTGAAGCATTGTCCAGCAAGAGCATGTCCCAGTAATGCAAATAGGTGATAATCGAACAGAGCCAAGTCTGGAGAATAAGCAGCATACCCTTGTAATTCCCAACTGAACGCTTTGATCGTTTCCCTGACCCATTTTGCTGTGTGTGATGGGACATTATCGTAGAGCAATACAACTTTGTGTCACCTCTTTCCATATTCCAATCATTTTTCATGTAATACTCAATTTAAATCAATCATTTGCTGTTGGTAGCAATCAGTGTTAACGGTTTCACCAGGTTTTAGCAGCTCACAATAGGTGGCACCCTTCTGATCCCACCAAACACAGAGCATTATCTTCTTTCCAAAGTGATTTGAGCTTGCAGTGGATGTCGATGGTTTGCCTGGATTCACCCAGGATTTACAACACTTAGGATTCTCAAATTATATCCACCATTTTTCATCACCTGTCGCTATTCGATGGGGAAAAAACTTTCTCTTGTATCTGGTGAGCAGCATTTCACAAGTGGTCTTTCAATCTGCTTGCTGTCTTTCATTCAATTCATGCAGAACCCATTTTCCCACTTTTTGCACCTTTCCCATAACTTTCTGTGTCACATTCAATTGTTCTGCAAGTTCCTGTTGAGTGTTAAGTATCATCTTCATCCAATAAAGTCTGCAATTCGTTGTCTTCGAAGTTTTTTGGTAGTTTCCCATGCTCATTGTTTCTCACGCCAAAATCACCACTTTTGAATTTTTTGAACCACTTGAAACACTTTGTTTTCCCAACAGCATGTTCATCAAAAGCTTCGACAAGCATTCAATGTGATTCTGCAGCAGTTTTCTTCAAATGAAAACAGAAAACAAATTCTGTGGACAAACATAGTTCGTAGGCACAAAACTCGACATGTTTACAGGTTTGAAACAGATACTGATGTATGGAACTTTGGTTACTGTGTGTTGACATTCGTCGTCAGCCATTACATGAAGCAGATGACACTCCAGATGCGGTTTCACGGATCCTACACTAACAGCTACCACCATGTATATGGAAACTCCGGTCTCATACTTCTACACCTGGTGTACTCAGCTTACTTTTCCTTGTTCACTGAGACTCAAATTTCGGGGCATTTCATGCCCTTTGCAACTTCTGCCAATGTATGTGATCTACTACTATTTGGTGTTGCAGTGAACAGTCATCCAGTGCACAGTGAAAAAGAGTGCATTTGTTTCTACTCCCCGTTTGATACTCTTCCCGCAGTGGTCATGGTGCTCTTCCATCCGCACCACATGCTCTCCTCTGTTTAGGAAATGAGAGAAAGGGAGCAGATTTTATAGTTATACTCTGTGAGTGATATAACTTTATTTTGGTTGACACAGTTAATTTTGGAGCTATAACTCAAAACGTATTATACTGTGAACATTTCACTTCTGCTTCACTGACTGGTACCTCATACCTGGCTCTGGTCTTAAAGATGTGTTTTCATCAAAAAGACTTATGAGTAAGTGTGATATGTAAAAATAAGACATCATGGTTAACGACACTGGAAAAAGGTTGACTATGTGCAAAATGCATGGAAAGGGTTTGGGATAGAGGGGGCGTGTCACTTGAAATTTTTGCACATGCTGGCAAGTTGGCAAAATCCCTGGAGCTGGCCATGGCCCAGACACTCTGTGACCAAAATGGCATTGAAACAGGGGATGATAATATGGAAAGCCAAAACATTAAACTCCTCTTTCTAAAACTGTTTCACTGAGGAGCATCATATTGCAATTCCTCCTTTAAATTGTTCCATATTGTTAAGATAACAGAAATCAAAACGAGTGATCGAGGGATAGGAGATCAACTAAAATTGCTCAATCTGGTGGAATACCCATACAATTCTACAAAGAGTGTGTGAAAGAAGTTCCTCCCCTTATAGCAGCATTGTATCATAGGTTAATAGAAGAGTGAAGTACCTCTAGTGATTGAAAAAGTGTCCAGGTCGTACCCATTTCCAAGAACGGTCTTCGAACAGATGCACAAAACTATAGATCTATATCAGTGACATTAGTACATTGTATAAATTTGACACATGTTTTATGCTTGCATATTATGATATTTATGGAGATAGAAAAACTCCTCTGTAGGAACTGACGTGGATTCTGCAACCAACAAATGTGTGAAACCCAACTCACCCTGTTTGTTTAGAAGGCAGAGAATGCAATAGATCCTTATATTGAGCACTGTTTCTTGCCTTCCAGAAGGCTTTCGATACAATTCCACATTGCTACCTAATGAACAAAATACAAGAATGTGGAATATCAGACCAGTTGTGTGATTGGATTGAACAGTTTCTAGCAAACAGCACAGCAAGTCATTCTCAATTAAGAGACTTCTTCAAATGTAAAAGTAGCTTTGAATCTACCATAACAGAGTGTTATAGGAGCATTACGTTTCACAATATGTGCAAAATGACCTAGAGAAGTCGCAGCACTGGAAAATTGTAGTGAAATACAAGAAGAGCTACTGAGGATCAATGGTTGGTGCAGGGATTGGAAACTGATCCTCAATGTTACCAAATGTAATGTATTGCACATAAATAAGAAGACCCATTATTGTATTAACATCTGGAAGTATGTGTACAATAAGAAGGGGGCAGAGCATGAAAAGGGTGGTGACATGTGGTACTCCTACTAAGTTTGACGCAAGCAAGTCCACACCACAGCTGCTGAGCAATGGTGTACACAGACAAGTCATGCGAGGGCAAAACACGCAAATACCCAACACTTTAAAATGAGGATCCAATACCCACTAGCTAAGGGAATCAATCCCAATATAAAACACTGGCATTCATGATCACTGAGAGCTGGCACTGAGCTGACAACCCAACCTGTAAAAATCAAATTTTAGGAAATCTAATGAAGAAATAGCTGGCCCGACCCATTTACAATGAACTGGCAGACATCTAAAGAATTTAAACTGAGATAATGGAGTGTGCTAACTCTCTATTAAGCTGGAGTTCTAAGCAAAATTACTTGATCATCTGGATGAATACTGATTGGATGATACAGCTGTTCAGGAAGTGAGATGGTTAGGTGAAGGAGTTATAAAGTAGAAGGATCACACGATAATTTACAGCTGCCAAAAGAAAGTCACATGTTAGGTAATGGTTTTATTGTAAATAAGAGAAAGAAAGCTTATCACGGACTTCCAGTTGAAGTGACACAGCTTGTGCAGATTCAGAAACAGAGGGAAATTCTTCAACTATAGTCTCACATGTGCTCATGCACCAACTGAAGAGGAGGCAGCTTTTTAAGATAAGTTATATGAATTAAAAAACAAATGTCTCACAGGAGACAGTAAGATAATTTATTAGAAAATGGAACTTTTGAGGTAACGCAAATGACAATGAGAGCAGACTTCTACATTTTGCTTTCTCAAGAAATATGGTAGTGGACAGTACAAATTTTGACCACAAATATATACATAAAACAGCGTAGAAATCTCCATACAAAAATATTTTTAACCAAGTCAACCATCTCCTAATGGGTGCATGACATCTGTCCAACCTAATGGATATTAGTAGCATTAGTAGCTATAGGAGAGATAATTTCGACTATAACAATTACTATGTAATAGCAACAATCAGAAGCCCAATATCTAATGCAAGGAAGGTACGTGGATCTTATGCAAGAAAATTCCATATTGAGAAGCTCAAGGAGCCCCAGCTTGCTAAAAGAATTTCTGACCTATTCAAGGAATACCTGGCACACTTGCCAGACTGTAAGAGAATCAAAGAAATACAACAGATATCTGGTTGGATGAAGAGTGTACACAAGTCATGGCAATTACAAAAAAAATATCTACAGGAGACTGCAATGGGTAAACCATGCCCAAAGATTTATACAAGCTTAAAGAAAAGCATGAAGAGAAGAAAAGAGGCTGCTCAAAAAGAAAAAGAGAGAACATGAAAGGGTAGAACTGGAAGAAATGGACAGCTGAATGGGATGAATGAGGTAAGAGGTTTTTATCAAAAATTAAATACAAGCCAACAGGATTTTCAGCCTATGATGAATATATATAAAAATACTATGACTCAATTTTGAGCAGTGATGAAGCAATATGTGAAAGACGGGCTCTACACTTTGACAAACAACTGAATAAGGGTTTAGGTGAGAATCAAGGAATCATACCCTCTTTAAACACAAGGAACTCAGAAATATAGGAAGCAGCACCAACTGCTGAGGCAGAGGAGGCAGCCATCAAGAAGAAATTCTGGTAATACGCAAAGGCTGTTAGTGGCACCAAAGTTAGTGTCCAGTCCATGGTCAATGAGACAGAAACTGGGATTGAGGCTAACAAAGCAAAAGCTGAAATGCTTAACTCTGTTTTCAAATGTTCCTTTACAAAGGAAAACCCAGGATAATTTTCTCAATTAAATCCTCGCACCACTGAAAAGATGACTAACATAGGTATTAGTGTCAGAGGTGTTGGGAAATAGCTGAAAACATTAAAATCGAACAAGGCTCCACGGCCTGATGGAATCCCTATCAGATTCTACATTTAATTTGTGGCTGAGTTGTTCCCTCTTCTAACTATAATCTATCATAGGTCTCCCGAACAAAAAACCATGCCCAGTAGTTGGAAGAAAGCACCTGTCTACAAGAAGGGTGGTAGAAGTGAGTCACAAAACTATCATCCAATATCTTTGACATTGATTTTTCGTAGAATCTTAGAACATATTCTGAGCTCAAACATAATGAGATATCTTAAACAGAATGACCTCCTCCATGCCAACCAGCATGGATTCCAAAGCCATCAATCATGGGAAACCCAACTCGCACTTTTCTCACATGACACACTGGAAGCTTTGGATCAAGATAGTCCAGTAGATACTGTATTTCTTGATTTCCGAAAAGCATTTGACTCAGTACCACACACATGCTTATTGTCAAAAGTTCAATCATACGGGGTGTAATTTATAACTGGATTGAGGACATTTTGGTACGGAGGACACAGCGTGTTATCTTGGATGGAGAACCATCGTCAGATGTAGAAGTAATGATGGGTTTGCCACAGGAAAGTGTGTTGGCAACCTTCATCAGATTTTTTGCAGATGATGCAGTTATCCGTAATGAAGTACTGTCTGAAAGACAAGATTCTGTCACATCTTCATAAGATTTCAAAGTGATGCACAGACTGGCAACTTCCTTTAAATGTTCAGTATGTAAAATTGTGCACTTCACAAAATGAAAAAACATAGTATCCTACGAAAATAATGTCAATGAGTCATGTTGGAATTGGCCAACTCATACAGATACCCGGGTTTAGCACTGAAGGGACAAGAAACGGAATGATCACATAGGCTCCATTGTGGGTAAAGCAGATGGCAGATTTGATTTATCAGTAGAAGTAGAATACTGGGGAAGTGCAATCAGTCTACAAAGGAGATAGCTTACAAACCACTCATGCAACCCATTCTAGAATATTGCTCAAGCGTGTGGGACTCGTACCAAATAGGAGTAACAGGGGTACTGTACATATGCAGAGAAGGGCAGCCTGAATAGTCACAGGTTTGTTTGACCCATGGGAGAGTGTTACAGCAATGCTAAACAAAATTAACTGGCAGGCTCTTGAAGGTAGATGTAAACTATTCCAACAAAGTCTAGTAACAAAGTTCCAAGAAGTGGCTTTAAATGATGACTATGAATATAAACAACCCCCCATGTATCGCTCACATACGGGTCATGGGGACAAGATTAGAATAATTACAGGACACACAGAAGCATTCAAACAGTCATTCTTCCCATGCTCCATACGAAAATGGAACAGGAAGAAAACCCTAATAACCAGTACAATAGGACGTACCCTCTGTCATGCACTTCACAGTTATTTGCAGAATATGTAGATGAAGAATAATAACCACAAGAATAATCTAGTGCAAGCAGAACTGGTACAAAAATGTTGGGAACTAACTTATCAAACATTTCCACACAATTGTAATTAATAGATTGCGGATTTTAGGTAAAAACCTATTTTGTACCTGAGTTCCTAACATTAGCAAAATTTGATAAAAAGTGACTTAGCATATTTGAAACAAAGATTTTAAGATTAATTCTTGGGCCATTGAAAGAATATGATGTCTGAAGAAGAAGATTCAACTATGAATTATATAATCTATATAATGGACAATACATTGTCAGCTGCATTAAAATTAAAAGGTTTGTTAGTGAGAACTATCAACAGAATTATTAATAAGATATTCAATACAGTTCCTGAAGGAACTAGGACAGTTGGAGGACCAAAGCCAAGATGAGACAAAGTGTCAAAGAGTATATAAGGAAAACTTGAATTCAGAACTCGAGGAGTTTGGCACTAAACAGGAAAGAATGGAATAATCTTTTAGAGAAGGACACGGCTCACAAAGGGATGCTGTGCCAGTGTTGATGAGGATAATAATAATGACGATTATGCGTAAGGAGCAACCACATGAAACTAACTGCAGATTAGGCAAATGCCACACTGAGATTCATTGGAAGAATCCTCAGAAAATGCAGTCCACCTACGAAGGAGGCAGCTTACAAAAAACTCATTAGACTAATATCATTATGTTGCTAATCAGTCAATCTGTACCTGATAGGACTACTAGAGGACATAGAGAAGATCCAAAGAAGAGCAGCATGCTTCATTACCCAGACATTTAGTAAGCGTGAAAGCTAATTTTGTGGATATTGAAATTAGCAAGCCAACATACTTTGCGTACTTTCAATCTCTGATGCCATACAGAATAATATTCTCGGGGTAACTCAACACTTAGGCAAAAATTATTCACTGCACAAAAGAAAGTGGTTAGAACAATGTGTGGGGCTAACAGTCGCACATCTTGTAGGCATCTGTTTAAAAGGTTAGAAATTCTTACAACAGCCTCACTGTACATTTACTAGGTCATAAAATATGTTCTCAACACTATGGGCCAGTTTAAAAACAACTGTGACATTCATGATTATAATACCAGAAGAAAGAAACTTAACACTACCTTCTACTTCACCTATCTTTGGCACAGAAAGGGGTAAAATATGCTGCTGTAAAACTTTTTGATAAATTAGCAGATGAAATAAAATGTCTGACAGACAGCAGTAATAGTTTTAAAAACAAACTCAAATCATATCTTCTTCACAACTCCTTCTATATCATGCATGAATTCTTGAACAGGAATACATAAATCTATAGATATAATATATGCATTATGTGCCATTTAAAGGGTTCCACATCGTACCGGTTACCGTGAGATCATGGGGTGCTTTTCTACGACAATTATGAGTGCTTCCCCCCCCCCCCCCCTTAAGAGGCAACAAATATATTGCTTCCATTAAGGTAAACTTCAAGAAAAGACCACGGAGGTAAAATTAGGGAGATATGAGTTCGCATGGATGCTTACGAACAAGATATCTTCTCGAGGATCATTTGCAACAGGAACAGGAAAAGCAAGAAGTAACAGGGTTACACAAATTACCCTGTGCCACATACCATAAGGCGGCTCATGAAGTATAGACGCAGCAATCTGTGACTGAATGCTGGGAACACTATAGGGTACAGGAAAGTGTCAAGTGACTGTAGGAGGAAATAGGATGACTTGGATAGAATTTCTATTTGTACAATGAATTGCAGCTTGTTCTAAATGTAGAAAAATATATGTTAATGATAGTAGGAAAAACAATCCTCTAATGTTTGAATACAGCATTAAGTTTTGTTAGTATTGGTATTAGTTGTGGTTTAGTAGTATTAATAGAAGTAGTTGCTTTCTTAATAGAGAGAGAATCTTAAGACCACTATTGTTCATTTTATAAATAGTCCTACTGGTGTAACTGAACTTAGGTAATGTGGACGTATAGTTTTTTTCAGTATGTAAAATTTTACCCCAGTGAGAAGTGTGGGCTCCGTCGTAAGTTTGTGAGTAGTGGGGGGAATGCAGTGGGGAAGCCAGTGGGAATTCTAACAAGGTCCTCTCCTGGGAATGCAGAATATGTAGTAGAAATAAGTTGATAGAGGAGCAGGAGTATAATATCTGTGCCCTTCAGGTGCAGTTACAACACACAAAGGAGGAACTAGATAGGTTGAGGAGGGTGAAGATTGCTGGAGAATGGGAACTGGCAGTTGGCAAGAAGGCATCTAGGAGGAGGAGGTATTCAGACAGTTATACTTTGAGTATATGCAATAGATTTGACCAACTTTCAGAGTTAAGTGGAGAGGAGCCTCTTGTAGCTGTAGGTGTAGGGAACATGCAGCAGTCCTCAGCAGTTAGGGGGCCTAGATCAATTGAAAAGTCTAACAGAAAGAAGAAGGTTCTACTGCTAGGTAGTTCTCACGGTATAGGTGCGGGCCAGCAGCTGCAGGAAGTTTTGGGGAGTGAGTAGCAGGTCAACAGCATTGTGAAGCCTACTGCATGGTCATCTCAGGTGACAGACAGGATAGGGGAGTTATGTAGGAATTTTACGAAGGAGGATCAGGTGGTGATAGTGGGTGGAACAGGGAACAGTCTTGATAGGGATAGAGAATATGATGTAGGTGGTGACCTGGTAAAGATAGCTACTCAAACTGCTGACACTAATGTGCATTTCATGCAACTGTTTCAGCATCATGATCGGCCTCATCTTAATGCAGCTGTTAGGCGCGTTAACATGGGGCTGGAGAAAGCACTGATGGCAGAGGGCATGGGTCACATTTCAGTGGTCCCAGTTGAGTCTATCAGTAGATTGGGTTTCACTAAGCATGGCCTACACCTCAGTAGGTATGGGAAGGGGAGGCTGGCAAAGCTTATAGGTGGCAGTGTAGTGGGTGGTAGTGGGAGTACTCATGGAAAAATTCCTGTAGTAGTTGGTGTTAGAGCTGCACCTTTTTTACATTGAAGTCAGATGATAGATACACATGCTTACAGGAAGTCCCTCTAAGGGCTCACCTTCAGAGGACATCAAGTTTCCAAGTAGAGAAGAAACTAGCATATTTCATCAAAATATAAGAGGTATTAGAGATGAAGTTAGTGAACCGCTTATAGATGTTGACTTTGAAATTACTGGTATATTGGAGCACCACTTAAATAATTTGACAGTTCAGAGTCTTCCTTTACCAGGATACGGATTAGCTGACTGTTTTTCAATGAGTTCCTTGCAGGGTGGGGAGTCGTCATGTACGTAAAAAATAGTGTTCCATTTGAGTCCATAGACGTATCACGGCACTGCACTGAACTGAACAGATATTTGATTGTTGTGCAGGGACAGTTGAATTTAGTGAAACTAAACTTCTAATTGTCATTGTTTATTGGTCCCTTAACTCTGACTTCAGAGATTTTCAGCTCAAGCTAGAAATGTTTCTTGATTCACTTTTTAGGAAATACCAGAAATTAGTTATATGTGGTGACTTCAATATAAATTTTGTATACAATGGTGCAAGAAAGAGGATGTTGGTAGATCTACTAAATTCATATGATCTGATGCAGATTGTGTGCTTTCCAACTACGGTGCAGGGGAACAGTAGCACAGCCATACACAATATTTTTATTCATTCTTCGTTTCTAGATGGACATTCTGTTAGCAAAAGGGTGAATGGCCTTTTAGCCCATGATGCACAAATTTTAACACCAAAAGGCTTTTATACTCAAACAAATGTCACATATAATTACAAACTAAGTAGGAAAGTTAATCCAACAGCAATAGAGAGTTTTTAAATCTCATCAAGGAATACGAGTGGCAGAATGTTTATAGTGCCAATAACATAGATGACAAATTTAATGCTTTCCTTCACACATTCCTCATGCTCTTTGAGAGTTGCTTCCATTCTAAATTAAGTACTAGCAGTAAAAGGCAGCCCAGATGGCTGACTAGTGGGATAAGGAAATCATGTAGAACAAACCCGGGATTATATCAAAATGTTAGTAGTAGTCACAATCAAGCTGCAGTAAGCCCATTACATTGTAAGGTGCTTAAAAATATTCTTAGGAAGGCAAAGAGTATGTGGTATGCAAATAGAATAGCTAATTCACAGGATAAAATTAAAACCATATGGTCAGTTGTGAAAGCAGTGTCTGGTCAGCAGCACAAGGTCAATGATATAAAGTCAGTTTGCAGTAAAAATATTTCTGTTACTGATAAATCAGATTTATGTACAGTATTTAACAATCATTTTTGGAGCATTGTTGGTGAATTAAATACAAATTTAGTTTCTACAGGGAATCATATAACTCTCTTGGCAAATGCCTTTCTGAGACTGATGTCTGAAATACTCCTCTGTGATACAGACAAGGTGGAGATTGAGTCAATAATTAAATCACTGAAGACTAAGGACTCTCATGGTTATGATGGAGTGCCTAGCAGAATATTGAAGTACTGTGCTGCACATGTTAGCCCTGTATTTAGCCATATTTGTAATTTTTCCTTTAGGAATGGTTAGTTTCCTGAACGATTAAAGTTCTCAGTAGTAAAGCCACTTCATAAAAAGGGAGAAAGTGATAATGTAGACAATTTTAGACCTATTTCTACGTCACCAGTGTTTGCTAAAGTTATTGAAAATGCTATGTACGTAAGGATCATTGATCACTGTATATCACAACGTTTGCTATCAAATGTACAGTTCGGCTTTATAAGTCGCTTAACAACTGAAAGTGCTCTATTCTCTTTTTCTCTGTGAGGTACTGGATGGTTTAAACAAAAGGTTTCGAACACTAGGCACATTTTTTGATTTAACAAAGGTGTTTGATTGTGTTGATCACAAAATATTGCTCCAGAAGCTGGATCATTACGGAATACGTGGAGTAGCTCACAATTGGTTCACCTATTAATTCAGCAACAGGCAGCAAAAGGTCATTATGCACAGTGTTGAGAATGGCTGTGATGTGGGGTCTGAGTAGGGTATAGGTGCCCCAGGGATCAGTGTTGGGGCCACTCCCATTCCTTATTTATATAGAAGATATGCCCTCTAGTATTATGTGTAACTCTAAAATATTTCTGTTTGCTGAGGACACTAGCTTGGTAGTAAAGGATGCTGTGTGCAACACTAGCTCAGTTTCAAATAGTGCAGTTCATGACATAAGTTAATGGCCTGTAGAAAATAAACGAACACTAAAACACAGTAAGACTCCGTTTTTACAGTTTCTAACACACAATTCAACAAAATCTGACATTTTAATTTCACAGAACGGGCATGTGATTAGTGAAACTGAACAGTTCAAATTCCTAGGTGTTCAGATAGATAGTAAGCTGTCATGGAAAGCCCACATTCAAGATCTTGTCCAAAGACTTAATGCTGCCATTTTTACTATTCGAATTGTATCAGAAGTGAGTGATCGTTCGACATGAAAATTAGTCTACTTTGCTTATTTTCATTTGCTTATGTCATATGGCCCCCCCATGAACCACGGACCTTGCCATTGGTGGGGAGGCTTGCGTGCCTCAACGATACAGATAGCCATACCGTAGGTGCAACCACAACGGAGGGGTATCTGTTGAGAGGCCAGACAAACGTGTGGTTCCTGAAGAGGGGCAGCAGCCTTTTCAGCAGTTGCAGGGGCAACAGTCTGGATGATTGACTGATGTGGCCTTGTAACATTAACCAAAATGGCCTTGCTGTTCTGGTACTACAAACGGCTGAAAGCAAGGGGAAACTACAGCCGTAATTTTTCCCGAGGGCATGCAGCTTTACTGTATGATTAAATGATGATGATGTCCTCTTGGGTAAAATATTCCGGAAGTAAAATAGTCCCCCATTCGGATCTCTGGGCGGGGACTACTCCAGAGGACATCGTTATCAGGAGAAAGAAAGCTGGCGTTCTACCGATCGGAGCGTGGAATGTCAGATCCCTTAATCGGGCAGGTAGGTTAGAAAATTTAAAAAGGGAAATGGATAGGTTAAAGTTAGATATAGTGGGAATTAGTGAAGTTCGGTGGCAGGAGGAACAAGACTTTTGGTCAAGTGAATACGAAGTTATAAATACAAAATCAAATAGGGGTAATGCAGGAGTCGGTTTAATAACGAATAAAAAAATAGGAGTGTGGGTAAGCTACTACAAACAGCATAGTGAACGCATTATTGTGGCCAAGATAGACACGAAGCCCACGCCTACTACAGTAGTACAAGTTTATATGTCAACTAGCTCTGCAGACGACGAAGAAATTGATGAAGTGTATGATGAGATAAAAGAAATTCTTCAGGTAGTGAAGGGGGATGAAAATTTAATAGTCATGGGTGACTGGAATTCAAGAGTAGGAAAAGGGAGAGAAGGAAACATAGTAGATGAATATGGATTGGGGCTAAGAAATGAAAGAGGAAGCCACCTGGTAGAATTTTGCGCAGAGCATAACTTAATCATAGCTAACACTTGGTTTAAGAATCATGAAAGAAGGTTGTATACATGGAAGAACCCTGGAGATACTAAACGGTATCAGATAGATTATATAATGGTAAGACAGAGATTTAGGAACCAGGTTTTAAATTGTAAGACATTTCCAGGGGCAGATGTGGACTCTGACCACAATCTATTGGTTATGAACTGTAGATTAAAACTGGAGAAACTGCAAAAAGGTGAGAAATTAAGGAGATGGGACCTGGACAAACTGAAAGAACCAGGGGTTGTACAGAGTTTCAGGGAGAGCATAAGGGAACACTTGACAGGAATGGGGGAAAGAAATACAGTAGCAGAAAAATGGGTAGCTTTGAGGGATGAAATAGTGAAGGCAGCAGAGGATCAAATAGGTAAAAAGACGAGGGTTAGTAGAAACCCTTGGGTAACAGAAGAAATAATGAATTTGATTGATGAAAGGAGAAAATATAAAAATGCAGTAAATGAAGCAGGCAAAAAGGAATACAAACGTCTCAAAAATGATATCGACAGGAAGTGCAAAATGGCTAAGCAGGGATGGCTAGAGAATAAATGTAAGGATGTAGAAGCTTATCTCACTAGGGGTAAGATAGATACTGCCTACAGGAAAATTAAAGAGACCTTTGCAGAAAGGAGAACCACTTGCATGAATATCAAGAGCTTTGATGGAAACCCAGTTCTAAGCAAAGAAGGGAAAGCGGAAAGGTTGAAGGAGTATATAGAGGGTCTATACAAGGGTGATGTACTTGAGGACAATATTATGGAAATGGAAGAGGATGTAGATGAAGATGAAATGGGAGATATGATTTTGCGTGAAGAGTTTGACAGAGCACTGAAAGACCTAAGTCAAAACAAGGCCCCCGGAGTAGACAACATTCCATTAGAATTACTGACAGTCTTGGGAGAGCCAGTCCTGACAAAACTCTACCATCTGGTGAGCAAGATGTATGAGACAGGCGAAATACCCTTAGACTTCAAGAAGAATAAAATAATCCCAATCCCAAAGAAAGCAGGTGTTGACAGATGTGAAAATTACCGAACTATCAGTTTAATAAGTCACAGCTGCAAAATACTAACGCGAATTCTTTACAGACGAATGCAAAAACTGGTGGAAGCCGACCTCGGGGAAGATCAGTTTGGGTTCCGTAGAAATGTTGGAACACGTGAGGCAATACTGACCTTATGACTTATCTTAGAAAAAAGATTAAGGAAAGGCAAACCTACGTTTCTAGCATTTGCAGACTTAGAGAAAGCTTTTCACAATGTTGATTGGAATACTCTCTTTCAAATTCTGAAGATGGCAGGGGTAAAATACAGGGAGCGAAAGGCTATTTACAATTTGTACAGAAAGCAGATGGCAGTCATACGAGTCGAGGGGTATGAAAGGGAAGCAGTAGTTGGGAAGGGAGTGAGACAGGGTTGTAGCCTATCCCCGGTGTTATTCAATCTGTATATTGAGCAAGCAGTAAAAGAAAAATTCAGAGTAGGTATTAAAATCCATGGAGAAGAAATAAAAACTTTGAGGTTCGGCAGTGACATTGTAATTCCGTCAGAGACAGCAAAGTACTTGGAAGAGCAGTTGAACGGAATGGACAGTGTCTTGAAAAGAGGGTATAAGATGAACATCAACAAAAGCAAAACAAGGATCATGGAATGTAGTCGAATTAAGTCGGGTGATGCTGAGGGAATTAGATTAGGAAATGAGACACTTAAAGTAGTAAAGGAGTTTTGCTATTTGGGGAGCAAAATAACTGATGATGGTCGAAGTAGAGAGGATATAAAATGTAGACTGGCAATAGCAAGGAAAGCGTTTCTGAAGAAGAAAAATTTGTTAACATCGTGTATAGATTTAAATGCCAGGAAGTCGTTTCTGAAAGTATTTGTATGGAGTGTAGCCATGCATGCAAGTGAAACGTGAACAATAAATAGTTTAGACAAGAAGAGAATAGAAGCTTTCGAAATGTGGTGCTACAGAAGAATGCTGAAGATTAGATGGGTTGATCACATAACTAATGAGGAGGTACTGAATAGAATTGGGGAGAAGAGGAGCTTGTGGCACAACTTGACTAGAAGAAGGGATCGGTTGGTAGGACATGTTCTGAGACATCGAGGGATCACCAATTTAGTATTGGAGGGCAGCGTGGAGGGTAAAAATCATAGAGGGAGACCAAGAGATGAATACACTAAGCAGATTCAGAAGGATGTAGGTTGCAGTAGGTACTGGGAGATGAAGAAGCTTGCACAGGATAGAGTAGCATGGAGAGCTGCATCAAACCAGTCTCAGGACTGAAGACCACAACAACAACAACAACAACATGCCATATGGTATTATATTTTGGGGTAACTCTTTCCATTCTAAAAGGATATTTATGGATCAGAAACGGGCAGTAAGTGGTTTAAATTCGCGAACCTCTTGTCGACCCCTGTTCACAAGTCTGGGTATTTTGACATTGGCCTCTCAATGTATATATTCTTTACTGTCGTTTCTTGTTAACAATATTAGCTTATTACCAAGAATAAGCAGCTTTCACTCAGTGAATACTCAGCAGAAATCAAACCTGCATTTGGATTGGACTTCCTTAGCTCTTGTGCAGAAAGGTATACAGTGTACTGCTGCATCCATTTTCACTAAGCTACCACTAGAATTCAAAAATCTTAGCAGTAACACACTTTCAAATCAAAACTCAAGAGTTTCCTTATGGGTCACTTCTTCTATTCTGTCAAGCAGTTCCTTGAAAAATGAAGCTCATTCTTGTTGTACTGTCGATTGTGTTTACTTAAACTTATTGCCTGATTTTTTCTCAGATCCACAAACATTTTATTTTTATCTGTTATTACTTTTATGTTGCAATTTCATGTACTGACTCGTTCCATAACCTCGGAGATTTGATTTTCAATTTGGTCCTACGTAATGTTGACGTGTAAATACAAGGTGTACAACTTTGCTTCTGCAGTTTGCCGATAGATGGCGACAATGGTAAGTAGTGGCCGAAAGAAACAGATCGCAGACATCAGGCAGTTAGCTTGGACCTCGGTCAACATAACATCATTCAAACATTAGTCAATTTGTGTCTGCATCATAAAGTTGTTCTTAATTGAAAATGTCAGGTTACGAACCTAATTCTTGTCATTTGCGGGAGGTGTTACTGCTTTGTTTCAATATGGAGAAAACAGCAGCTGAGTCTCATAGAATGCTCTGAAGTACATATGGCGAGGACACTATTGATGAGAGAATGTGTCATGAGTGTTTCAACACTTCAAGAATGGTGATTTTAATATCATAGACCGGCATAGTGGTGGAAGAGAGAATATTTTTGAAGATGCAGAACTGGAGACACTGCCGAGTGAAGAATCGTGTCAAACTCAAGAAGAATTGCCACAATTAGTGGGAGTGACACAGCATGCCATTCCAAACATCTCAAGGTTATGGGCATGATTCAGAAAGAAGAAACTTGGGTCCCGTGTATGCTGAAACCAAAAGACGTTGAACGGCATTTGTGTGTTTGTGAACAGTTGCTTCAGAGGCAAAAACGGAAGGGATTTCTGCATTGCAGTGTGACCAGGGACAAAAAATGGGTTCATTACAATAACCCTAAATGAAAAAAATCACGGGGATGTCCTAGCCATGCTTCCACGTTGACAGCCAAACCAAATATTAACAGCTCCAATATCATGCTCTGCATTTGTTGGGACCAGCTCGGCGTTGTGTACTATGAGGTATTAAATCCAAGTGAAACAATTACAGGTGCTCGATATTGAACACAATTAATGCATTTGAACAGAGCATTAAAAGACAAATAGCCACAATACAATGAGACGCACGATAAAGTGATTTTGCAGCATGACAATGCTCGACCCCATGTTGCAAAAGAGGTCAAAATGTACTTTGAAACATTAAAATGGTAAGTCCTACCCACCCGTCTGTATTCTCCAGACATTGCTCGCTCCGACTGTCACCTATTTAGATCAATGGCGCATTGCCTGGCTGACCAACACTTCTGATCTCATTACGAAGTCACAACTTGGATCGATTTGTGGAGCACTTCGAAAGATGAACAATTTTTTCGACGCGGGATTCATGCACTGCTCGAAAGACGGGAGAAAGTAGTGGCCAGCAATGAAAAATACTTTGAATGATACACATTAAACCAATTTGTTTCATTAAAGCCTCAAATATTGGGGAAAAATCAGTGGAAGCAAAGTTGTATACCTTACAAATAAATAAAAAACACAGTCATGTTGATAAAATATTTGTGTGTAACACTGCAAAGTGATATGAAATTGAATGAACACCTAAGGTTGGTGGGTCTAGTGTAGCAGGGGATACAACCCTTCGGCTTTGGACAATGACGTCACAAGTCGCCAGAGAGCAGTTTACCGTTTTCGCTTTTGCTGTTATGTTTCAGTTTCGTTTTTTTACTGATTGCTTAATAAAGTGGATCTGTTTATTCTATCTCGTGAGATTTTTTTTTTTTTAAAGCCAAAAAACACTTATCAGCCACTGAAGGGAGCTACAACACTATAAAGAATCGCTTCTCGATTGGCCACTTGTGACGTCATTGTCCAAAGCCGACGGGTTGTATCCCCTGCTACACTAGTCCCAGGTTGGTAATAGGGATGGCAAATGGTCAACTTCAGTTTACTGGGAAAAATCAAGGAACAGAAACAACAAAGAACACTTATGCCACACATTCTTATGCACTCCTCGAGTGTCTGGGATCTCCATCAGGCTCGATTAAAGGAAAACATCAAAGCAATTCAGAGATGTCCTATTACTGACAGGTGTGTTCAACAAGCGAGTACTACAGGAATGCTTCTTATAGGCCTACTCATATAGAATCCCCAACAGAGAAGACAACATTCTTTTTACAAAAACACTATTGAATGAGCCTAGAAATCTGCCATTTACAACAGACTGCAAAGAATGACACTACTGCCAACACAGTACATCTAGTGTTTGAACTGCAAAAACAAGATACGAGAAATTAGTAGCCATATGAAGGTACTGGGTGGTTATAGTTGAACTTTCCCTATTTAACATGTCATAAAATGGAAATTAATTACCATACGAAGACCAAACTTGGTAGCATTAATGAAACAGACATGGGGAAGAGCAATAATGCAGCATCAATTCAACTGACACACTTTTAATGTGCTGGTACAGTACATCACATCATTACATACTGGTACCACTACTGCTACAAACGGGGCTCATTATGGTGCCCATCAGTGTCCAGAAGAGACAAAGCACAGGACTGCATTATGCACAGCTGAATGAAGCATTTCTGTTAGTGTGCTGGCTCTCTCTCTTAATATACTGCACTTCAAATCAGTACATGTGTAATGACACCCTAGTAAACCCTGTCCTTCAGGTAGCCCCACAACCAGAAATCACAACGAGTGAGGGAGATGGTTGATACTTCGATCATTTCCAAATGTGGTTCGGAATAGCAGATTAACTTCACAAGTGATACTCGATGAGGGCCCATCTTGCACGATAACTGTTGAGTTCAATGCATCTATCTCCTGTAGGGTGGGTACGACATGCTGGTGAAGCATATCGCAGTAATGTTGACCAGACACACTGCGCGGCTTTGGTCCTTGAGGCACCAACCTGCTCAAAAAAGAATGAGCCAATGATGAATGTAGCCAAGAAGCCACGCCACACGGTGACACATTCATCACATGCAGTGATTGGAAGTGAAGATATCCACACTCGGCAATTTTGCGCGATTACCTCACCCATCAGATAAAAATGAGCTTTGTCCGTCCATAGGACGGTTCAGGACCAGCCCTCGTCAACTTCAATCCTCACGAGAAAGTGCAGCGCAAAGTCAACACGTCATGCATCCTGTGGTGCAAGCTGCTGTACGATATGGATCTTGTACGCATAGAGTTTAAGAACAGTTCAAAGCACCTTCTGTGCAGTGGATCGCAGGATGTTCAACTCTCATAACACTGCTCACGCACTGCCTGTCGATCAGGAATTGCGCGAAGCACTGTCTGCCTTAGCGGGTCAACAGAAACCTCCGATCTTACTCGTCGGCTTTGACCCGTGACGTAAGCGTGTTGTGGTGTGTGACGTCATTACGGCGCGGAGTTTGGTTTGTGATTGTGTCGTGTTTGTAGATGTCGTGGGGGTGTTTGTCGTGCCCTCTGGTGGTGTGTTCATGGTTTACGTTTGTTTGGTTTGTTGGAGTCAGTTTGCTGTTGCTCAGTGGTTAGTGCTGTGTTTGTGGTTTTGAAGCAGAATTTGTATTAGTGAGTTAACGGTTTTGTGTGATGGTTAATGTAATGGTAATTGCTGTACGTCGGGTGAGTTTGTTATTGAGTGTATTTGGTTGTGGTTTTTTGTTCAGGAATGGATATGAAAGACCGTCTGAATAGTGTTCGGTTGAGGGCGATGATGGGCGAGACACCGTTAGAGCTGATCAAGTTTTTACAGCTATTCGGATTAATTGCCGAAGTTGTAAAGTGCTCTCTTTGCCGTGAGGCGATGAAATTGGTTAAAGTTCCGGCCTCTCGGACCAGGGACGGGTACATGTGGTGCTGCAGGAAAGATGGCGTATGGCGTTCCATAAGGCGCGGTACCTGGTTCGAGAAGTCTAGATTGGGCATGCGTGAGATTGTGCTTGTTACGTATTATTTTTGTTATAGATCGCCACAGAGTTTTTGCGCGTTTGAGACTGGTGTGAGTGAGAGGACTGTTTTAGACTGGTATTCTTTTTGTCGTGAAGTGTGTTCGGAATTTATTAAGTACAGGGGTAAGTTGAGGGGGCATGGGGTGGTTGTGGAGGTGGACGAGTCGCAGTTTGGGAAAAGGAAGTATGGGAGGGGGAAGTCTGTGGCTGGTCTTTGGGTGTGGGGGGCTGTTGTTCCGGGGGGTGGGGGTTCCGAATGTGTTTTTAGGGTAGTGGAGGGGAGGTCGAAGGCTGAATTAGTGGGGTTAATTGAGGAGTATGTAGAGCCGGGGTCCACAGTAGTTTCCGATGCTTTTTCTTCTTATAGGGGGTTGGGTGAGAGGGGATTTAATCATTTAGTAGTGAACCACAGTTTAGAGTTTAAGAATTATGATACAGGGGCTTGCACTAACACAATTGAGGGGATGTGGGGGGCGGTTAAGTCAGTTCTTGGGAGGGGGAAGAGGCGCTCTTCCAACCTTCAGTCTCATTTAGATGAGTACTGTTGGCGGAAGAGTGTCCCAGAGGGCTATTGCATTGTTCGTGTTTTTTTAAGGGCTGTGGGTAAAATGTATAGGCCGAAAGTGGTTAGTTAGGGTGGGCTGGGTAGGTGGGTGGGTGGCTGTGGTTCAAGGTGGGGTGGGTGGTTTATTTTGTTGTATAGTGTTTGTTAAGGTGGGGGAGGGGGAGTGTGTGTGTGTTTTCTTTTTGTTGTGGAGGATCTATTTTGTTGAAGTTTTTGTTGAGTTGTAGTGTGTGATTGAGATGTTTTTTATGTTGTATTTGGTTTATGTTTGTGGGTTTTTTATTTTGGGGTTGTGGGGGAGGGGGTTGATGTTTGGGTGGTTGGGTTTTTATTTTAGTTTAGTATTTTTTCGTTGGTGTGTGTGTGTGTGTGTGTGTGTGTGTGTGTGTGTGTGTGTGTGTGTGTGTGTGTGTGTGTGTGTGCGCGTGTGTGTGCATTTGTGTGTGATTGTGGTGGCCAATCTAGGTTGTGGGGCTGGAACTTTTTTGTGGTAAGTTCTTTTTTTTTTTTTTTTTTGTTTTTGGTGTATGTGTTGTGTATTGGGTATAGGGAAGTGTTTCATTGAGATTTGTGGCTGTGAAGGTTGGTATTGGTATTTGTATTGGAAGATGTGTTTGAGATCATATGTCATGGGTAGTGGTCGATATGGGGTTGGTAACTGGTGTTGAGCTATATAGCTGGAGGGAAGTGTTAATCTCAATGTTTGGTGGAGTATGTCGATTTTTGTAATTGGAGATGGGATCAGGAGTTGCTGTTGAGCTATATAGGTCAATGGAAGTGTTCGATCCCAATTTATGGGATCGGGAGCTGCTGTAGATGTATGTAGGTTCAGGAAAGTGATTGTTTGTTATGGTTTGTGGTGGTTTTTGATTTTTGTATTGGGTGTTGGGATCGGGAGATTCTGT
The DNA here is from genome assembly GCF_021461385.2 of Schistocerca piceifrons. NCBI lineage: Eukaryota > Metazoa > Arthropoda > Insecta > Orthoptera > Acrididae > Schistocerca > Schistocerca piceifrons. The sequence goes on from NC_060138.1 coordinate 573,981,393, forward strand.
TGAGCTATATAGGTCAAGGGAAGTGTTCGATCCCAATTTATGGGATCGTGAGCTGCTGTAGATGTATGTAGGTTTAAGGGAAATGTTTGTTTGCTATGGTTTGCGGTTTTTTTTATTTTTGTATTGGTGGACGGGATCGGGAGATTCTGTTGAGCTATATAGGTCAAGGGAAGTGTTCGATCTCAATTTATGGGATCGTGAGCTGCTGTAGATGTATGTAGGTTTAAGAGAAATGTTTGTTTGCTATGGTTTGTGGTTTGTTTTGATTTTTGTATTGGTGGATGGGATCGGGAGATTCTGTTGAGCTATATAGGTCAAGGGAAGTGTTCGATCCCAATTTATGGGATCGTGAGCTGCTGTAGATGTATGTAGGTTTAAGGGAAATGTTTGTTTGCTATGGTTTGTGGTTTGTTTTGATTTTTGTATTGGTGGATGGGATCGGGAGATTCTGTTGAGCTATATAGGTCAAGGGAAGTGTTCGATCCCAATTTATGGGATCGTGAGCTGCTGTAGATGTATGTAGGTTTAAGGGAAATGTTTGTTTGCTATGGTTTGTGGTTTGTTTTGATTTTTGTATTGGTGGATGGGATCGGGAGACTCTGTTGAGCTATATAGGTCAAGGGAAGTGTTCGATCCCAATTTATGAGATCGGGAGTTACTGTAGATCTATGTAGGTCAACGGAAGTGTCTGATTCTGGATAAGAATGTGTTTTTTGGTATTTGGTCTGTTTCGTGATGTTGATTTTTTTCGTCGTTTTGCGTGGTTTTGTAAGGCGGTCGGTGGCTACATTTGTGTATATTTAGTTTCTCCCCACCCAAAAACCCCCAATTTCCCACGCTTGTCCCGTTAGAGTCATTAGGCTTTTTGTGAAACCTGTGTATTTCAGTGTTTATGATACGTATGCGATGTTTTTATATCCGCCATATTGGAATTGTCGTTTATGGTCGTTTCCGCCATATTTGTGACGTCATGGGACAAAGCCGACGGGTAAGATCGGACGCTTCTGTATTTCCGCCTTAGCAACAGTGATTTCATCAACACCTGTGGTGCAACCGGTCAATGGCCTCTCCCCGTAGCGATGCCCAGTTCTCCAGTTTATTTGGACTACTTCATCATGCTCCGCACCGCAGGTGGAGAAAGGGGACGATATTTTGTATAGAGGAGAAAGAATACAACAGAAATCATCTCGTTATATCTATATTTTTGATGTCATTTTTCAAACAAAAGCCCATCAGACACTAAACAATTACTGCTAATATATTACACCCTCTTAAAGGCAAGGAATTTAAATATTAGTCCCGTCGTATCGAAATTTCTCGGGACTAGTGTAGCAGGGGATACAACCCGTCGGCTTTGGACATTGACGTCACAAGTCACCAATCGAGAAGCGATTCTTCTTAGTGTTGTAGCTCCCTTCAGTGGCTGATAAGTGTTTTTTGGCTTTTTAAAAAAAATCTCACGAGATAGAATAAACAGATCCACTTTATTAAGCAATCAGTAAAAAAACGAAACTGAAACATAACAGCAAAAGCGAAAATGGTAAACTGCTATCTGGCGACTTGTGACGTCATTGTCCAAAGCCGACGGGTTGTATCCCCTGCTACACTAGACCCAATTTCTCCGTCGATAGCTTTCGGAAATGTTGAAAGTATTCAGAAGTACTATCACTGAATTGTTTTACAACGTGCGGCTTATTTGGTTCCACCTTTCACTGTTGTTTGTTCAATAAAAATGTCACAACGAATGTAAAATGACACGACTTACCATTCGTCTGTCAAGAACTCCATACTGGACGGGTGTCCTCTGGGGATCCTGGCTGTATAGGTTCTTCGCCACAACATGCAAATGAGCTTGTTGCTGAATCTGATGACAACTGTCTACACCGAAGGAGACATGAGATCTGCAGAGTTCATTATATCACAAATTACTAGTGGTACTCACGCAGTGAGTCAATCATTATCTCATCCACACACACAGGGAAGTAATAATTACAGTTGAGAGGCAGAACTTAAATAACAAAACATTTCTTGCATATTTCAAAACATGAACTTTAAATAACCAAATAACGTATAGCAAACAAGAATACTTGAAATTTCTCACATTTTTCGTGCCAAATTTGTCTCGCGGTATTGTTCTTTAACCATGTTGTGACAAAACGTAAAACACAGGTACCACGCTACGTTAACTCCGTTCTCTCAAACGTTGTTGACATTGACAGCACACGTGCAACAACAAATCAAAGAAAATCGTCCGTGAAGACAGCACACAATTCAGTTAGTGACCACTAGTAGAAATAATATCTTTGATATTGGAACAAGCCAACAACCGGCGGTCAAGAGCATCGTTCAGTTACCTCGTTCGTGATCTTTAAACTCGCTGTTTTAGTTAGGAAGAACGGAAATAACAAGGGGTCTAGCAACATCTCCACCACTCAGGCTGAGCTGTAACCAAGTGATCAATGGTAGTCAGAAATTGAAACCCAATCGAAAAGCTCTGTATTTCATCCTCGTGCAGGATTAATGTTGTTTTTGGCGCGTTGAGGATTTATCATAAACAAGTCACACTTAGTAAGATTCCTTATAATTACATGTCAATTAACGACGTATCGGCGGTAATCAGGAGATACGAATAAAAACTGTAGTTACATTAACTCGCTATTCTGCGTGGCCGTCCAGTTAGAGGCGCTAAAAGTTACAGAGGAGAGGTGGTAGGTTAGCGCCCTGCTGTATTCTAATCTTTTTCCTTTTTCGAGTTTTTAACAGATTTTGGGACCATCAATGGTATTTGCAGTTTCTTATCACACATATTTGGCAGTTTTTTTCCGAATATGTCCTGAATTCTGTAGATATGTGCCTTAATTAAAGCACTTTTACATGGGCCACAAAAAATGCATATTGCCAACAACATACCCAACAATGTCGTACGGCAATTTTGCAGAAACACGGACAACATTAAGGCCACTATTGTATGGTAATCTTTGTGGTAATACTTGCTCAACCAGAAGTGTTTTCAAGTGTTCACGCTATTGCCACAAAATAGACGAGCAAGAGCTAGTAGAAGTCAGTGTGGCTCTATTACTTCCACATTACACAAGGAATCAAGTTAGAAAGAACAAGAAAATTCGGACATAGTGGATGCTGCATTCTTTTTTAAGTAAGCGAAATGATTTAGAAAATTTAACTAGGGAACTGCCAGTTCCAGAATTTTACCTTAATGTTAGAACATGGTTTCGAGCATCTCATACAAGCAATTGTTCGAGAACAGCTAAAACTGATACAAATATAAGAGGTGTAAACCAGCAACATCTCGAATGGCAATTACCTTTCAGTTTTTAGCTACTGGCGATTTGCACAGACGTTATATGTACCTCTTCAAGGAAAGATGTAATGAATTTTGGTCCAAACAAACGATTTTTCAAAAATATTATTTTCTTGATCTGCACAGTTTAATCTATGTTGTGTTAGAATTTTATCTTGATAGCAGCTTTAGAAATGCCTTTAAATCGTTAAAGTGATCAAATCTGCACCGGGGGCCACTCCCACCTTTCCCAACATTTGGAAAAGCTCTTGCTTCAGCGGAATTTTCGTCAGTGTGAAGACTATTTTCTTTCGATATCTATGGCTGACATCTATATAATTGGCTGACATCTACATCTTTGCCTGAAAACTTTATGCATGTGGTTTATTTACAGTATTTTGACAATACTAACACATATTAGTAGGTGGTATGTTGAATTCGCAAGCCTTTACATGGAAGTCAAGATTTATGTATAATGGGTGGTGGAAAAACTCTATTTAGGTAGCGGAGCTTTAATGGAAAGTGGCTTACCAACAAAAAAGAGGAAACAGCTCGAAATGAAGAACAGTAGCTCTCAGCTTCAGCATCGAAACTTTGGACAGGAGAATTGTACAGGTGCGTGAATGATGTTGATATGGATTCCACTGAACTCAGACTTACTGATTTAGAGCTTCTCTGCAGGCTATAAACTTTTCATCTTCATGTGTTAGCTGTAAAAATACGGACTGCGTGCTTGTGGTTGAAAAAAGAAGATTGGGAATAGCTTCTAATTTTAAATTAATCTGTAACTATGTGGCTATGAATTTTCATTTTCCTCCTCCAAAAAAACTGACACTGGTATCTATGAAACCAATTTTGGGATGCCATATACTCTGAGATGCTTGGACAGGGCAGGGAAGGAGGTAATTTACTGAGTCATTTTCTGAACACACATCCACAATGTGCAAGGTTTGAAAAAATAAATAAAGGGTTGCTGTTTGCTGTATGCAATACTGTCAAAGTTTGTATGAAGAAAGTAGTGGAGGAATTGGTGGAAATAAACCAAAAAGAAATAGATCCCAGGGTTGATATTCATGACAGTGAATCTCCTACAAATGCTACTGACCTGTGTGTGTCTGTAGATGGGACCTGGAGAATAAGGGTCACACATCTCCATATGGAGTTGCATCTGTTATTGGTATTGACTCAGCTAAAGTTTTAGATGTAGAAATTATGTCTAAATACTGCCACGAGTGTGCTACAAGGCAAATGTACAATAATAAAGACAGTGAGAAACTGGGAAGAAAAGCTAAAGAAAATTGTAGTGGCTCAAGTGGGGGCATGGAGGCTACTGTAGTTGTGAGGACGTGGTCTAGATCTGAGGACCAGTATAGTGTTAGACATACTAAATACCTAGGTGATGGGCACTTCTTTTCCTTCAAAGCTGTAACAGATCAAAATCCGAACAATACAACAATAAAATATAAATGGAAATGTCGTGTGGCTAGGGCCTCCCGTCGGGTAGACCGTTCGCCTGGTGCAGGTCTTTCGATTTGACGCCACTTCGGCGACCTGCGCGTCGATGGGGATGAAATGATGATGATTAGGACAACACAACACCCAGTCCCTGAGCGGAGAAAATTTCCGACCCAGCCGGGAATCGAACCCGGGCCCTTAGGATTGACAGTCTGTCACGCTGACCACTCAGCTACCGGGGCGGACAACAATAAGTTGGAATGTTTTGGCCACATTCTAAAGAGGCTTGGTGGTAGGCTTCGTCGCATACTGCAGCAGAAGAAAGGAGTACTTGAGGATGGAAAACCACTAGGAGGAAAATGCAGGCTTACTCTGAAAGAAATTTATTCTCTTCATTTATTTTATGGGGGAGCTATCAGGAAAACACACATAATTTAGAGGCAATGAGGCGTGCTGTGTGAGCTATTTTTTTCCACAATCTACTCACTGACCAAACACCAATGAACAATAAGTGTCTGAAAGATGATTGGTGTAAGTTCAACAACAGAAATTAGATGTATTCACTTAAACACTCATTACCAGAAACTGTTATGAATGCAATTAAGCCCACATTCAGGTTTCTTACAAACCCTGATTTATTGAGGAAGTGTCTTCAAGGAAGACGCAAAATGCAAATGAAAGCCTCAATAATTTGATTTGGATTAGATGCAGTGCTCAAAAAGGACATTCTGTAGACTTGAAGAGCTCAAAATAGGTGTCTACGACGCAGTTTTATGTTACAATAACGGAAATAATGGCAGAATTGAAGTGCTGAAGAAAGTTGGTATAGATCCTGGTGTGTTTACAACAAAATCATTTTACACCATCGACGAGAGCAGGGTGACGAAAACTAACAGATCAGCCTCTTACTTGCAAATACAGGCCAGCCAGTTTTGAAGAAGAGAGAAGAGAAAACTGGAGAATGAGGAGTAACAGTATGGAGGATTTTAAAAATTGAGGTAAGTTTATTTCATGTAGAAGCAAAGGAAGAAAATCTTTGAACCTCATTTTCTCTGTTTTACATTTTTTACCTTATTGGAAGCCTTTTCTCAAAAATTATATGCGCTAATGCTATGGAATTTTCAGGAATTGTTCGGAACATGCTGCTGTCTCCCTGGAACTAAAAAATTCGAGATCCTGCAATTATATTCTGATTTTTAGATGATTGCACGTAGAAAAAAGTTAATTTTGGGTGTGCAAAATTAAAAACTCTGTTGATGATACAATGTGTACCATGAATTAGTAACTGTAGTTCAGTGGTCTTATACATTCTCAGAACACTATAATAAAATTTTCAGATTAATTGCATGATTAGAATTTGTGAGTTTTGGCTTTTTATAAAGAAGACAATAAGAAAATTAAAAGTTCAAATTTCTGGTTAAAACATTAATTCTGCATATTTTATTATATTTTACCGTTAAAACACAACTCTTTTGCTTTGCACATGCAAAATTTTAAATTTGGACATGAATAAATATGGCTATAATGATTTTTTAAATAAATATTTACATTTTCCGTTTCATTCCCCTTAAAGTTCATTATTCATCAACAATCTCATGGTACCAGAAGTAAGCCAGCTTTAGTGGCCGAGAGGTTCTAGGTGCTTCAGTCTGGAACCGCACAAACACTAAGGTCGCAGGCTTGAATCCTGCCTTAGGCATGGATGTGTGTGATGTCCTTAGGTTAGTTAGGTTTAAGGGGACTGATGACCTCAGATGTTAAGTGCCATAGTGCTCAGAGATGTTTGAATCATTTACCAAAAGTAAACAATGCTTTGACTGAAAGATTTCATTGTGGTTGTGGTTGTTGTTGTGGTCTTCAGCCCAGAGATTGGTTTGATGCATCTCTCCATGCTACTCTATCCTGTGCAAGATTCTTCATCTCCCAGTAGCTACTGCAACCTACATCCTACTGAATCTGCTTAGTCTATTCACGTCTTGATCTCCCTCTACAATTATTACCCTCTACGCTACCCTCCAGTACTAAATTGGTGATCCCTTGATGCCTCAGAACATGTCCTACCAAGCGATCCTGTCTTCTAGTCAAGTTTGCCACAAATTTCTCTTCTCTCCAGTTCTATTCAATACCTCCTCATTAGTTATGTTATCTACCCATCATACATCATTAAAGGAGGTTTGAAAAAGAATATAATTTTTATTATTATTTTATTTTTGTTAATCAGCACACAACAGTTTATATGCCTAATTCGTACTTCATGTATCAGTACGTCCAGAGACAGTATGAAATTCATTCCATCAAATGCAAACCATGTCAATGAAAAGTCACCTGCGCTTTCGAGCTTCCTATGCCACTTTTTTGCCTCGCATTTAGCACAAGTTTGAAGACTTCGGATTTTTTTTGTACGCTTCATCAAGTGTGATTATGAGATCATTGGCAACAGTTTGCCAAATGTTTTTACAGACTACGTTCTTTGTATACATTAATTTCAGCTTCCTATAGCTCTGACTCTCGATGAATTGCATTTATAAAATTCATAGTTCTCTTGTTTGTCCACTTCTTTATTACTGCACACAACAATCTATATCCACATCTGTACATAGATGTATATTGTTTTCTCTCATACACTTCACTGTAACGTTGTTCATGACAGAAGCAGGAAACAAGAACAGGAGAGAACCATTCACAGACAAGGAGAGATATACATACTGCCCCACAATACGAAATATTTTCCGCCTTTGGTGGACAGCATCGGCAAATCCTTGGCATTACGTCGGCAACTATTTACAACATTCCACATCAGCAATATTGTACAGCCATACCGCAAAACTGCCATCAACTGTAGTCACATTGCAGCAAAATTGATGTCAACGCTATTGTGGCCAAATATAGCCGTAAAATATTACCACCTAAACGAAAAAAACAGTTAAAATTTCATGGAGTGAAACGAGCAGCCATAATGTTTATATTCCTCACCTGACACAAATACCTGAGTGTTTGTTCCTGAACATAACGCAGTATCAGGGAGTGTTACTAGGCAGGAACCTAAGACTACTGCTTAAATTGAACTTGCTAAGAGCTTCAATCCAGCAAAAACAAAGCGAGTATACAAAACACATGTAACTCAGTTTAGAAAATTAATCCTGTATACCAGTGAAACAGCGCTTTTTGATTGGTATTCCAAAACTCATATTTCTTTGGAGCCTGTTTTATTTATTCATTTATTGGACATATGCATTGCCAAGCAATATTTTAATACTTTTTTTCGAAATGAAGAAGCTGTGCAGCGCCAACGGTTTCTGGGACTCGATCTTCAAAAACGCAGTGGAGATACGTCTGCACAACAATTTACTAAACAGAGACAGCGGTTTTCAGATCACTGCAGCGTGGAATCCCGCGATTGACAAAATACGTCAGGAACTCTTCGATCTAAAGGCAGCGGGGTCCCCAGACAGATTGGATAGCCAACGGGTCTCGACTCCGGGCGCGCCGCGGCCCCCTATCACCACCAACGCGGTACCCTCTTCCAGAGGAACGTGATTGACCGGCCTACAGAAGCGGACGACGACCAAGCAGCTATATAGATATGCAGAACACAGCATCCCAAGGCAAACTTGTAATAGGGGGAGACTTCAATGCCAAACACCCAGATTGGAATTCTAGAGTAACCTCCAGAGCAGGTGCCAAACTGCAACAACTAGCGCGCACCCACCACTTCGAAACATGGGGTCCAGTCGAGCCCACACATTTTCCGAAAAACGGAAGCAGGCCCGATGTGTTAGACATAGCTCTCACTAGGAGGATCGCAGGGTTTGTGGCCGCAAGGACAATCAGCAGAATGTCCTCCGACCACAACCCAGCGATTCTAGAAGTCGACATGGGCGAATGGGTAGCACTCCCACGGTACCAGACGTCTTACAAACGTACAGACTGGGAGCGATACTGAGAAACTGTCGCCTCTGATATCGCTCGCGTTCTGCCACCTACTGCCAAAACAGTAGAACAAGCGCTACAAGACCTAACGGGTACCATCTTACAGGCAGCGGAAAAAGCCACCCTCCCCCCCCCCCCCCCCCCGCAGAGGGACGGGCCACCCCCCAAATACACCTCCCAGAACACTTGCTAGCTCAAATTCGACATAAGAACAGAGTGGCAAAAGAGTGATCACCAGAAATCAGGCCACCAGGAGGCTACTCAATCGTCTACAGAGAGAGCTGAAGGCAGCGCTCAATGAGCACAGAAACCAGGAATGGCAAAACCGGCTCACAGCTCTCAAAGTAGACGATCACACAATATGGCAAGCAAACAAGCAATTCACAAAAAGACGAGCTAGGATGTCGCCACTGCACAGCGAGCGGGGTCTGGCCTACAGCCATGCTGAAAAGGCCAACGCCCTTGACTACTCCTTCCAGAAGCAGTTTGAACCTGTAGAACCCCAGAATGAAGAACATGGAGAGGTAGACCGTCGTCAATTGGCTGTCTTCCTCAATGCTGAGGAGGTCCCTGAGGACGACAAACACTTTTCACCCCCGAAGACGTGGCAAAAGTAATTAGATCCCTCCCCACAAAAAGGCGCCAGGACATGACAGTGTCACCAATCATCTAGTTAAAAGCCTCCCACCCTGGGCGATCACACACCTCGCTAACGTATTCAACGAGATCACTCGTTCCCGCGAGGTCCCAGCTTGCTGGAAACACATGGAGGTGGTTGCGATACACAAACCAGAGAAAGACCCTCTACATCCGCAGCACTACAGGGGGATTAGCCTCTTTCCAGCTCTCAGCAAGATCTCTGGGCGCCTCCTCCTAGTACCCATACAGGAACATATTACCAGAGAGGAACTTCTGCCGGATTTCCATTTCGGATTCCAGCAGAACCACTCTGCCCCACAACAGATCAAGAGAGTGATTGAAGCAGTCGCAGAGGGCTTCAACCACAGAGGCTACTGTGGGATAGTGCTATTAGACATAGCCAAAGCCTTTGACTCAATATGGCATGGAGGACTACTCTACACACACAGGGGTTCCGTGGGACCATAGTTAAGCAGATCAAAAGCTACCTCACGGATGTAACTTTCTCTATCAAAGGAGAAACTGCCACTTCCACCAAAAGGCGTATTTGTGCTGGGGCGCCACAGCGATCGGTCCTGGGTCCGTTTTGTACAGTCTGTTCACTGCGGACACACCAACGCCCCCCCTGGTGCACACTGCACAGTACGCAGATGACACAGTCTTCTACACAAAAATGCGAACAAGGACCTGGTCATCCATAAGCTACAAAGGGTTTTAGATGACAGAGAAACTTGGGCCCATCACAGGCACATCACTATCAACTCAGAAAAGACGCAGGCTATGCTGATCACCCGGGGGCTTGGAAGGCACGGACCTTCTGAAGCCCCCCCCCCCCCCTTCATCTTCACCTAAACGGAACTCAACTCCATTGGCGCAGAGCCACCTTGGCGTAACCTTGGACTCTCGTCTTACGTGGAAACCCCACATAGACAAGGTCCACAGGAAGGTCTGTGCCAGGATGTCCATCCTATACATTGTCCTCAACCCAACCAGCTCCCTTCCCTGCTCTGTAGGAGTGAATGTTTATCAGGCCAATAATGGAATATGCATGCCCTGTCTGGGGATACGTGGCGAAGCAGCACCTGGAAAAACTCCAGAGGCTGCAGAACCACGCCCTCAGGAGGGCATTGCATCTACCCCTCAGATTCCCTACCGATGATCTGCACACCACGGCTGAAATCCCACTCCTGAGAGAGCGTTTCCAAGATCTGGTAAGGGCCTTCTATGAAATCTCTTCCAGATCAGGAAATGTCCTCGTCTACTCCTCAGGTCGGTATGACATGTCCCGTGACAAGCACAAACGCCCAATAACGATCTTTGACGACTAAGTCGAAGAGAAATTCCCTATATCCAATTCCTGATCCTCGTCCCTCCCCCATAATATAAATCATTTCGCCAACCTCAGGCATGTACCAAACACACACAGAACAATCATCACATCTCACAGACACCCAAAAATTACAGAAATAACCACACACGCAAGTACACAGTGGAGTAAAAGCAGAAAGGCTACAAACTCCCCTACACACTTCCTCAAAGAGGGTAAAATATTAATTTAGAGTGACAGCATCCCGACACTTTGCCAGAAGATGATGGGTATGAAACTCATCGAAATGTTGCGACAAGACGACATCACCACTCGGCTGATAACCCGAGAAGAATTCATCATTGGAATAGGCCAAAAAAGACAGCAATCACATAAAGCTGCCATGTGTTCCTTGGAGCTGAGGAATTGAACATCCAGACATCCTTCATTGCACAATGGTCATATAAAATTCTATTCAATATCCATATGTTTCAGTTGTTTGTGTTCACATTTTTGTAATAGGTGTAGGTATGAATTTTGGAATTTTCGTAAACACTTTAAATTCTTCAGGAAGTTTCTTCAGCTGCATAGTTTCTGCTATAGATGTAATCAAAGTAACGTATTCTGCTTTTGTTGAAGACAGTCCCACCAGGTCCAGCTTGGAATGTCATTTCAGTGTAGTACATTGTCTGAGTGATGGTTGTGCATGGGGTCCCCCTTTGCGTTTTTGACAAATTACCCATGTTCCTGTCCGCTCCTTTCAATCTATCTTGACATTTGGCCCGATGAAACGATCTGTAACGAGGCTTGTCGTTAGTCAAAAGTCAGGATGCGGTTGGACAGCTGGTTGAAGATGATCTTCCAAAATACTTGAGGTATGAAGGGACAGGTAAAGTCCTGTGACACGTAACACGAGATCTGTCTTGTTGTGGCTGGTATAGGAAAATGTTCGAGTTCAAAGATCAGCAGTTATATCACTGAGGAGGTCTTGAAGCTGTCTGTCCTGCTGCTGAGCCTCCGTGACTTTATCATAGTCGATCTGAACAGGGAAGACATGGATCCATGAGAGGTAATCAGTGATGACACTGTCTATGCCTTTCAAGTGACGTACAGCAGTTGTGAAATGTGTGATGTCATTTACGTTGTGGAAACGTCAGGGCACTAGTCATTCAATGGGTTACAGACTGAGTCTGCTAGTGGTTAGTGATCTATATAGATGATTAATGGCCTGCCTTCAACTTGAACTGAAGTATTGCCTCATAGATCGTGAGCAGTTCATGGCCACAGAGAGACCATTTGATTTGAGAAGAAGTGAATGTGCCAGGTTTGTTGTCTGAGTGAGACAGTTTTTGAGCTGGTAGAAGGCGTTCATGTCAGATGGCCACATCAGCTTCCGTTTGTCATTAGTATTTTTTCCTTTGAGGGCCTCTGTGAGTGTCTTCTGAATAGTGGCTGCCTGCAGGAGGTGCCACTGCTAGAACTTGATAATCCCTAGACATCCATGTCATTCCTGCTAGTCTTGTGGAAGTGGTGATATTGTGTACTGGCTAATTGGCAGATGGTTCCCATTCATTGTAGTGTTTGGCAGAGGCCTATGACAACATAAGCTAGAAAAGTAACCTCATGTTATATATTCCTGACATGATCAGTCTAGGGCGATCTGTATTATATGGCAACAGAAGAAACTTCACAGACCAAGATCACTAAAAAAGAATTTTATTAGATGCCCAGTTTTGACAAGCTATGCTGTCATCACCGGGTTCTTATGCTTTTGAATTTTTACAACATGTTATCCATCAGTGTTACAACTTACTTCACATTGCATGTTTACACCCCACTACCATGAAGATCACCATGCTTCAGCATGTCTACTGTGAAAGTATTAGGTACAAACATAAGCATATTTATATTGAGCTGATTGCAAATGTTCATGTTCACTACCAGCAGACAATCATTCATTATGACGCCATTTGCAGTAAGTGCATATAAACTTTTTTAAGGTGAGGGTATTGTGTGTTATTATCCTGGGTAAAAATGAGGTTCTCATCAGGATAAGCATAGCAGATGGATAGTTTAAACGGGATAACATTCGAAAGCCACTCCATTGTTAGGGGTGGATTATGGCATAAGAAGGTACTTGAATAGGTCAAAAGGTGTGATGTTTTCTGTTTTTTGCATATCTTCCACTTTCATTGGCATCTGGTGATACACTTGTTTGCGTTTCAGGATGCTGATGGCATATGCACCTGCAAGGTACTGGTGAAGTCTTGGATATTCAGTATTGGGGTACTGTGCATTAAGAGTTCTGGCATCGCCACATAAAAATAAAGTACTGTCTGTCTTGGGGCTGGTTTAATGGGTGAAGAGTATGAACTGTCCAAATGTCTGGCTATTATGACTTCTAAAAGTTCATCAATCACCACCTTGCCTGCAACAAAGTTTATCTGCTGGGACCCAACACGGTCTATGTCAGACTTGGGAGCACAGCGTGGTTGGGATCACGTGTACCATTCCATTTGTGATGGTGCACTGAGGGAAATGATACTTAGGCAGAATTGGCGGGTGGTTGGGTGTGTGGGGTAAGAACAAGGAGTGCTTGAGAAGGCACATACCAACATTGTTGGTAAGTGAAGGATGTGATATGTAGACTACAACACTTCCTCCGAGGCTCCTGTAGGAACATTGGAAGTGTGTTGTGCCTGCACGATGGAATCGTCATTAACAGGTGAGGTCAGTCGAAGTTCTTGTAGATGATATTGTGCTGCAGTGAGCTCTTCAGACATTTTTGGATTGCCAGTCCTATTGTTCCAGTTGGAGGCATAGAGACCCTACCTAGGTGGCAGTGTGCTTTTGAATAAATCCAGTAACAGAGCCATTATAGGCAGACTGTTGTCTTGGCACAGCCTGCTGCAGGTCAGCAGTCTGCCATGCACGGTTCTGCTATTGGATTTGTCCAAAAGCAGGTGGGCAGCCTGCCCACTGGCCTGCCACCCTGCCTCGGCTCCACTGAGCCTGAGCTAACACACAAGTTGTAGTTGCCCTGTCCAGCTTGGCCAGCGCACCCACCTGTTGCTCATGAGCTGTGGCCATACCCAGATGGCAACACACACAATGTAAGTTATGTCTGCAGCGCTCATCACTTTCTCGTCCTTATAGATCATAAAGTTTCATGTAATATTCCTAGATGTGTAGAGTAAGCCAAGGCTGAAAGAGCTATTATACTAAAGCATAAAAAGTCATAAGCACTTTAACAGTTCCCTACAAGGGCTTTAATGAAATTTAACTAACACAAAATATCATACCTGTATAACATTCCCAAGAAGTAAGAAGAAAGGAGTAGGAAACAGGAAGCTCATTTTTTAGGGTTCTGTACCTCAGTCAGTAAAATTGGAATCCTTATATGATGATTTGTTGTCCATCTGTCTGTCTGCTGCCCATCTGTTAAGAACCATTTTTTCATGTTGAAATTTATGCCACGTACTAAGGTCTATGCTCCCTAGGCGATTTAAAAAATTGAACATTCTACGTGAGTGCAATCCAAAGTTATGGCCATTAATGTCTCATATTTTGTTATCTTGCCAGTATCGATAACAGGCAAAAATCATCGAAATGCTCGACTCCTGGGATGGATGAACTACCTATATAGATAAGTAAGTTTGTTCGGAATCCTTGATGCAAGAGAACTACTCGTACTTGTCTCGATTTTTGTGTAGGAATATAAAGCCAGTAGTCGGTTTGCTGACACACTACATGAGCAAACATCTAAGAGTCTGCACAGGAAGAAAGCGGGCTACCTGTGCCGGGGGGTCCAGTGGGACGCAGCTTCTTCCAGTACTGAAAGTATCCCCTTGTTACCAGACAAGACAGCACACAATGACAGCTGGATGAAGGCGCATTGTTAGTAGCATGGGCAGACCGTGCATCTTTCTTGAGGGATGTGTCAGCACCAGGTCGAAAATTAGTTCACATGGTGTGTAAGAGTCATCATTCACAGTGGGCAACTGCACATACGATCTGACAGATGTTGTTGTTTTGGACTGGATTGCTTCCGAAACAGGGTGACAGCGAATTCACAAAAGAAATCAGTTATAGGGCACCATTGTTTGGCATTATTGGCAACTGTCGATGCACTGCACTGGCTAGTGTTTCTGAAGAATATACTACAGTGGAGAGACGGTTACTGAGGACTGTATACTCCACCACTGCACTCATTTGCGTGATTCTCGAATTGCAATGCACTGTGCATTGTCGGTGCGTAGTATACAATTCAGTGAGTACTTGCAATAACTTGCATTTGTTGTGGGTCACGAAAATAGATCTATACTGTGAGATATTCAGTGGCTGACATACAACACGACAATGCATGAAGTAATATCATTTTAGTGCTCAGGTGGTATATGACAAGAAAGCACGTCTGGTAGGTCTGAAACCATAGAACTTACTAACTAAAAACGGTCAAACCAGAGGTAGTCTTTTGTGGAACAAGATTGATTGTTAGTGGGATTACACAAATCGGCATTCCCACAGACGTACATATAGTGAAAGCTCTGTGAGCAATAGCGAAATTAAGATAGAAAAACGTATGTTACGATAACTTGCATCTCCTCTGTGACGTCAAGGAGAAAAATGAAGACAGAAGCAAACACGACGAAATAAGAGACATAAACTGTGATCCAGGTGAAGGTACGTTTCTACAAACATTTTGTGTGAGTGCTGAAGCAATAGACAGTTTGTCATTATAAGAAAACAGTTGCTAAAGAAATGACGTGCACTAAATACAGAGTGAAATTTCATTACAGTTGGACGAAAGTTCTACCAAAAACTAAATGCTGGATTCGAGGAAAATGTGCTGAAACGAATATTTAGGGTATAGACAAGAAAGACGAAATTATTATAATTCTTATTAAACAAAACGAAGACCTGCAGAAGAAATACGACACTTCTGGTACACAACTAAACATTGCAATTAAGACACAGTGTAGGCGTAGCAATGTCCATCTCCATAGCTGAGTGTTCAGCATAAATGGCTGCCATATAAAGGACCTGAATTCCTTTCCTGGCACTGCCAAGGATTTCCCTTTGTTGGGAAGAGTGGTACTAGATGCACTCAGCCTCATGTTACCAACTGGGTAGCTGCTTACCCGAGAACTAGCAACTCTACATCCTGCAAGGTCTGTAGAACGGCAACGACAGCTGTGTGCTGAGCATATGTCCCTCCACTGCACATTGGCCAGGCAAGAAGCTCATAGCTGTAGCTATACTTTTAAGCCAGAACATACTGAAAGAGTGAGCTGCAATTTAACAGTAGTGGAATAAAACGAGTGGAAAGATCCACGGAAAGTATACAAGAAACTGGCTACATCAGGAAAAAACTGAAGCACTGTATTGGTTATCATGACTAACAGATTAGAAATATTGGTAGAGCTCAGTGATGACAGTAAGTCGAAAAAACCAAATGAAGAAATGTCCAAACGACGATGTATAAAAAACAGTAAGTAACAGCAACAAAATCACAATATTGTGTGGCAGTCATGGACAAGAACTAGCTCAATTACTAACCCAGTCACCAACGTTAAAAGCAACCAGACTGTCTAGCCAAGTACTCCTCTATCAGAAGTAGGGAAATTAGCACTATACGCCGAATGTACTAATTTAAACAAAAATAATTACATAATTCTAATTGGCAGGTCAAACAACATATGCATAAATGACACGTAAGTGGCAAAAGTAACTTAAAAATTGCCTTAGATGACTTGCTTATACAAATTTTATAGTCTGTCAATGAAAATAATCAATTTTTTAAAAATGAAGCGGTAGCAGGAGAAGACAAAATGTAAAAGAATTTAAATTTGCAAGCTTTGGGGACCACTGGCTCTTTCTTCTGGTAGAAGAGTTTAAGGGGAAGGAAGATGGGTGAAGGAAAAGGACTTGTGAGGTTTAGAAAATGTGAAGAGTTCAGAAAAGTTGCCCAGAACCCTGGGTCAGACGATGAGAAGGAAAGACTGATTGTTGGTGACTGCACCAGCCGAGATTTGAAAACCTGAGGGCATAAAGGTGGAAGCTAGGGTAATACACAAGACAAAGATCACTGCCGAAACATTGCACATGAGTTAATAAGAGCCGAAATAAAGTGCATTGTTTGTGATAGAGGTGGGAAGGGGAGGGAGTAGGGTGAGGAAAAATAGACAGGTTGGAAAATGAAGGATATAGAAAACTAAAAGGGAGTGAAGAAACGAATGGTTACTCTGAATAAATGATGAGACCGAAGAAATTAATGTAAATTAGGGCGAGGTGTATGGCGAAAACCAAGGACATATTGTAACAGCAGTTCCACCTGTGGGGTTCTGAGAAACTGGTGTTGAGAGAAGAGTCCAGAGACATTTATCTTTTCTGGCATGTAATGAGATTTGTTTAGTCCTTTTGTAATGTTCATCGTTTTTTAACAATTGCAATGCATTTTGGCTGTTCCATGTTGACACCTTGATCCAGCAAGTATATTCCAAGCCATATTATTTCAGCAGCTGTGACAGATGTGGCAATGTACTCAGGTTTCATTGTAGATCTGACAATACAATTTTGCCTACAAGATGACCAAGAAACACGTACACTGGTTAATATACTGGCACAATCCATAGTTGAATGACGAACAACAAATTCTCCAGCGTCTGGAAACGAGCGACCGCTATGGTCGCAGGTTCGGATTCTGCCTCTGGCATGGATGTGTGTGATGCCCTTAGGTTTGTTAGGCTTAATTAGTTCTAAGTTCTAGGCAACTGATGGCCTCAGAAGTTAAGTCGCATAGTACTCAGAGCCATTTGAACCATGTAAAAATTCTCCAGCAAAATCTGAATATTAGTATATGAGTTTTAATATTTCTCCCTCTGTATTTAACACCTTTGTCTCTTGTACATTGAAGATATTTTAGGATATATATAACAGGAGTTCAACAATCAGGTGCACAGTTGTTGAGAAACCGACTTACTTCACTGACAGAAAAGCTACATCAGGTCTCATCACAGTGGTAGCAAATGTCAACCCACCAACAATCTTGCAAAATGAAATGTTCCATGTATTTCTTGTCTTAATTAGCTGTGCACTGTCCCATGTGCAACTGTAACTATAATCAGTAGGCTTACACTGGTTTGTGTTGAATTGTTCCAAAAGGGGTCTAATCTAGCTCTCTAGAATGATGAACAGTTCTTTAGTTTCATGGTCTTGCTGATTTCCGATCCGACAAAATTTCAAAATGAGTCTTGAATTCCTCAAATATTTTGTTTATAACTGAATTTAATTTACTCAGAAGGAGTTCATCATCAACAAAAATAGCTAAAAACACTTCATGACCATCATCTTGCGCACAAAGTACACCATTCTCTGAAGAAACCTGTTTGAAATCAAAAAACGTTGTAACTTAACAAATTTTTAATTCCGTCATCTTGGAGTCCAGTCTATAAAGGCTTTTCTTTTATTTCCAGATTAAAGCTGCATTATATTTAGCAAAACCTTCAATCTGTTCCATAGAAATATGTTTTTCACATTAAATTGTTTTATGTCCATTCCGTACACTGAAACCAAAGCTAAAAGAACACAAATTGATTCACACATAACAACAGGTGGAAACGTTAATCCATAATTAAGCACAGGCTTCTGGATTGTCCTTTTGTGAATAATCTTATTTTATACGACATTATACTACCATATGGTTTACATTTAGTTTTGTAAACCTACTTACAACCGAGAGCTTGACGATCTGGAGATAGATCCAATAAATCCTAGTTATTTTATAGCCAAGAAGGACATTTCATCTATTACAACTTTGCACCACTTCTCCAAGTCTCTAAACACCATCGCTGCCTTGAACGTTTGTGGTTCCTCAATGACTGTTGTGCAATTTGGAAAAAAACTGGATGCTAAGTCTATCATGGTCTGTAAAATCTATCCTAGGCTGAGTATCCTCAGTATCATTTGTTTCTCAGTGTTGCACTACTGTACTTCCATTTCCTGCACGTTCTTGAATTTCTTTTTTTTTTCTAGTTGCGTTAGGAAGCTGCATCCATATGAAACATTGTTGATCCTGAGTTCTTAGAGAGATGCTATAGTATTTTAGTTAAAAACCACATTACGGAAAACAGTTATTTTTGTTGTTGTAGGATTGTACAGACTATAATTGTTATTGTAACCAATAACCATCTTCTTGTAATTGATTTGAAATTTGCATCCAAACTGTTTGGGAGTATGCATGAAACATTCGACTCCAAATCTCCTCAAATGATTTAATGACGTTTTCTTCCCAAATCATTTCCCATAAGCTATCATTTCACAATTACAATTTCAGGATATAGTTGTTAGGGAGAGAGACAATGTCAGTTGTTCAGAGCTGACATATTTGTGCTACTGCACATTTAACCACATTGGAAATTGTAGATGCATGCAGGTATGGATGCATGTGGCTTAAGAAATGTTGTGGCAGTACTGCAACATTGATTGAAGATTAATTCCTTTGTGTTTTGGTGTACAGCTTGATATTCAGCTTGTCTCCCCAATGATGTACATTTAAAGATGCAAGTCCTCACTGCATTGGGATATGCAGATTAGGATGCAGCTCAGTAGGAGACTGAAAACTTGCGACTTCTGCATATTATAACTTTTAATTAACTCAGTACTGAGGGAGTGCAAGTACATAAGTCTTTATCACATCAGGTCAAAAGATTGACAGACAGCGAAATCAATGAAAAAAACATTGAGGTACATAAAAAATTGATAGTATAGCTTTCAGTTTCACACAGAGAAGGCGCGAATAGGAATCATTACAAATGTTTATTTATATGTGTAGGCAATTTAAAGAACCTACACAACTGTCCACCCACTGTATACTGGCTTGATCAATATCACTGGACGATATGATGGTGCTTTACACTAAATGCACCTTTTTTGTGCTTTAAACTCTTAGACTGTCAGGGTACTGAGACCTTTATTCATGTGCATGTTTACATCGTTTACTCCCAGAGCGTGTCATTACATAACATATACATCTAATTTTGTTTAATGTACACTTTACAAATTATTACTACTACTAGTTAAAAAAATTTTTAAGGGTTGCGTCTATAGCTGCATTTGAATTTGGAGTCTGTACTTTAACTCAGCATGTGGTCCAATGGGCCTGATCGCGTAAATCATAAATTAGTCAATAGTACTTTGATTATTGGAATCTAACCACTGCTATTGTCCAACGTGTGAACCTCATGTGAGTTATCCTAGGTGCTCACTTGGGTTTGTTAACGCTGTAGTTATGTGAGTTGCCCATGAGTGTGCTACAATTTCACTTATTTTCCCAAAGTTAATGAAACTGTTCATCCCATTGCTGCAACTTGGTGTGCTGAGGCTTGTGCATAGTGGAACCCTCGATGCTGTGGCGAGGAGGTTCTCCATTTACAGTCCAGGCATTTGTTCGTGTCATAATCCATATGTTACAGTGGTTGAACCGAGCTCACGCTATCAGGATCCTAAAGACCCTTGAATGACTTCAAGGGACGTCTCCAATGCCTTTATTCATTTCCATAGCCTCTCTATGGTAGAATGTCTCGTCAATACCTGCGTCCACCAAAGGTATAAATGTTCATTACTGCCCTGCACTGGCACCCTTTTCTTATGGGAACACAAATGGAATTAGGGTTTTAAATTTCACAAAATATTCATAGCACGTTTGCAGTTATTAGTTCCCATATGCAGTCCTGGAAAACATTTTCAGCTATACAGTGCATCATGGTATTTACATTTCAGCTTCGTTATGATAACCTAAGGGTCTACATTTTAAAGTATATTGACAAGCTAGGTTTGCGTATTTCTTACTCCATATATGTACATTTTCATATGGCATTTACTTTTCTTTACATAAATATTGTATAAAAATTTACATAAACACTGTAGAGAAATTTTACATACAAGATAATTAATATTATGTACAATTCTTATGATTTTATGTCACATAACTTCTTTTAGTTTTTACATTATCATGTTTAGAACATTTTCTCTCGAGTATTACCCTCTTGAATGTTCATTCCTGAACAACCTGTATTTATAGTCTCATCTTACTTTAACATTTGTTAAAGTTGTCATTTTTTCAATCTCATTTTCCAATATTGGCAAAATAGTTGCTCACAACACTATCACACTACGTTCATGAGTCAGGTGTGCATACATCCCACCTGATGCAAGTATCCATCGTTACAGATGCCGAGAAAAGAAAGCTTCACAACAGGAAATTGCAATAAGCCTACAAAACAACGTTAACTGCGATTCTGACAAGTGTGGTAGAATATGTTTACTGGCCCACAGGAAATGTTATGGACAGGAAGAAACATTCACTTTTACTGCATTACTACAATCCTTTGTTCCTTACGAGAGAGTCATTGAGTTCTATTTATTGGTGTTAATCTATTTACTTTGTGCATACTATCTACTGATACATTCTGACAGTACAGTATTGCGTCATACAAGTGTCATCATCGACTGTAAACAGTGTCCTTCAGTGTCGGTGACTTATACTTCCTTTTGCTACATGATATCACTCTTGCATATTCTGTTGTGCATGAATATGTCTCTACAAGAATTGTGCCAATGAACAACCGTAAAACTAAGCTGAGACGACTCGTGTTCATGTGCAAATATACTGAAACAACTAATGCTTGGCGCTGTTCTCATTCATGTGGACTTGTACTGCTTGTTCTGACCTCTTTGCATTTGAAAGCACAAGACCTAAAGTCAACCTTTTTATACATCTGGTGTGCTGTTACTTTTTCATACACACATTCACACCATCACACTGACACAAATTTTTATACATATAATTCTTTAATTTCGGCGTCTGCAGCCTCAGAGATCTGAAGCCACCTGTGAACAGCAGCACCAGTGCATGACGGGAGTGGTGACTGGGTGGGGGTAAAGAGGAGGCTGTAGAAGAGAGGGGGAGGAATAGTATGGTGGGAGTGGCTGACAGTGAAGTGTTGCAGTTTAGACCTATCCCATCAAAGGCAGGGCTACCTGTGAAACCAGTCATGTGATTTACAAGCTAAGTTGCAACCACTGTGCTGCATTCTATGTAGTTATGACAACCCTCAAGCTGTCTGTCCACATGAACTGCCACCGACAAACTGTGGCCAAAAAACAAGTGGACCACCCTGTTGCTGAACACGCTGCCAAACATGATATCCTGCATCTCAATGACTGCTTCACAGCCTGTGCCATATGGATCCTTCCCAGCAACACCAGCTTTTCTGAATTGCACAGTTGGGAACTTTCCCTGCAATACATCCTACGTTCCCATAACCCTCCTGGCCTCAATCTTCGTTAGTCACTGTCCTCACTCATCCAGCCCCCTCCCTGTTCCCATTCCAGCACTACACAGCCGTCATTTCAACGCCATACCCAATCTTTTAATTTCTTTTTATTTCTCTCCTTTCCGCTACTTACCCCATCCCCCCTCTGCACCTTCTCTCCTGCCCTCCATCTAAACTGCAACACTTCACTGTCCTCCACTTCCACCATACTATTCCTCCCCCTCTCTGCCCTAACCTCCTCCTTACCCCCACCCAGTCGCCACTCCCATCATGCACTGGTGCTGCTGTTCACAGTGTGGTTTCAGCTCTCTGAGGCTGCAGGCGTGTGTGCAAGTTGCATTTACTTGAGTGTGTGAGTGCGTGTGTGTATGTGTGTCTACTGCTGACAAAGGCCTTAAAGGCAGAAAGTTTTAATTGTGTGAATCTTTTTCTTGTGCCTATCGCAACTCAGCATCTCCGCTATATGGTGAGTAGCTGCTTTCCTTCTCTGGTATTGTAACTATTGTGTGACCCCGCATGTGACTGCATTGTTTGCTGAAAGAACATTTAAGGACTAACTTAAAATGAAGTGCATAGTTGCTCGCTGGCTACTAATGCATCACACTTTCAGTGTTCGTATATTGAATTTCTATTAGTGCGCAATTCACTCTTTATTAATTTTTTATGAGTTGTGAAAGTGCACATGTTCGTAGTGTGGTTATCGTTTTGACTTTCCCTTTTGCACCTGAAAAGAAAAGAGTTGTCGTAGGTGAGGCGCAATCCTAACTCCGGTAGTATTTTCAAGACTTAGTTTATATTCATTCATTCCTCATATGGATATCACCTTTCATGTAGCATGTAAATAGCCACTTGAACAAATGTAAATAGCTTGTACATAGTATCATAATGTGTAGCTGGTTTTGTGCAGATAGTGTTTTCTTCGTCCTCTGTATGCATATTCCCTAGCTTAATTCTTCCTAATTTCGTAATCTTCGTTTATTTCTGTAGTGTAGACAGGTTATTTCCTAAGTAGTCAACCCATATCATAAAGTTTTCTCCAAGGGTAGACTCCTTGTTTCTTCGCTAAGCTACGATCGTTGTCTGGAGGCTTGTGCTGTGGCACGTGCATGCGAGGAGGTTTACAACCTTAATGCTAGCTAATAGACATGTGCAGTCTGCCCTCATTCTACTTCATCACTTCCATACGCTACATCTCAGTCACATACATGCTTTGTGTTTAAACAGGAAAACGCCAAATTAAATAATTTCTCATCATCCGTGAGGGTAATGTTGCCTGAGCTTCTCTGGCTCGCAAACATACAATGAAAATCTTACACTCTAATAAGGCAACATACGCGAAATAGACAAAATGAAATCTTTCCTTAGTACTAAACACCAATTGTAATAAGTATATTTAAGTGGACAGCATGTTATCTCTTATATACAGTTATATACAGTGCACTAAGCCATGCTTGATCAGCGTCTAATAATTTTAAGTACACAAATTCACGTAAATCTTAGTGTGGGTAAAGGCCCTTATCGTTACCACTGTGTAAGTATACTACCTTATAGGATCCAGGGTGAGAGTTTAGGTTATAACAATGGCCCTGTGTACAGCAGTTGCCACTTCTGATTCAACTTACTGTACTTTATCGATTTTGAATGAGTCCTGAGAAGTAATTGTTGTCCTACATGGTACTATACAGTGTGTCCAAATTTCCTATCATAATCTGTTTTCTGTACTCAGCCTTTTCCTAATGCTGAACAGTGTCCGATGTATTTTTTCCTTGTGTGAAGTTTATTTCCCAGGGACCTTGGTTAGAAGTTTTTCCCACTTGTCTTTTGTTAAACAGTGATTCTGTAGGTATAAAGCCAGATCAGCTATGTGGGAGATTGTTAACAACTAGCTGAAATAGAGTAACGCATTCGATCCACATTATCTGATTGTGGAGATGTAAGTCTGGATAAATCTCTTAAATTCCTTAAATATCCGCCCTATGGGCGTTCCTTCCGAGTGAAACGTGGGTACAAGTATTTGTTAATATTGTGAGTGTTCATGAACTGTTTCCAACACTTGCCTGTAAAGTATGATGAGTTGTCTGTCAACAATATTTCCAGCTTGACTGCTCTGTGTAGTTAATCCATTGTAATTCTGCTGATGATGGTGCTCTCAGTAACTGAGTGCACAGCATACAATTTGACATAGTTTAAGGAAACATGTTATGGAGCTACAAACTAACTTACACCTCATTTCCCTCGTGGATACAGTCAAGCTGCATCCAAGGAAACTATCTCCAAGGATCTTTTAGGCAATATTGGGTATAGTTCAATTAGTTTTACACTTGTTTATATTTCGAAACTTCTGACAAACAACACATTTCCCTATTACCTGCAGAAATTGTAGTATTAAACCTGGATAGTAACAATAAATATTTATCTTACTAAGACAAGTGGAGACACGGATAGTGTCTCAAAACATTGTGAGTGTGTAGTATAAAATCATTAAAGTGATCCTCCGGTAAACAATCAAACCATGGGCTCTGCTTTGGGTGGTGTCAGAGAAACAATACAACTTGGTAAATCCTAAAGGGTCATCATTGTTCTGCAGCAGTTTTAGCCTTACGATACGAAACCTTCTGCTTTTCATCTTACCCTATTCCATGAGCCAAGAAGGAGGCAGTGAGGAAAGAGATCAATAGAACGCTAAACTGGGAAATAATACAACCATCCTTATGTCTGTTCTGTACTCCACAACCATCCTTATCTTCTTGCTGTAGCCCCAATTTGGCCATTAGCAAATCAGGCAGTAGTGTCTGCCTCATGCTCGACGCACGAGGAATAAATAAAATTATTATGCTTGTCGGGACACAACCTTTCAACCTGGAAGAACAACTTCTAAAATTACGTAACAATAAGTAACTCACCATAATAGATCTCCTCATACTGGCAAATGCGCTACACGAAGGTAGCCATAACTACACTGCCTTTGTATGTGGGGCCAGAAGCTATAGGCTGTGTGTTCACCCTTCTTGTTTAAATGCCAGTTCAGGCGTATTTATTTCTGCTTTAGATCGATTCTTACAACTTGAATTGTTATAGTAGAGTCACTGCATACGTTGATGATTTACTGATTGCTACCCCCACATGGTCAAAACATTGAAGTTGCTTGGCTCAAGTATTGTGTAGGTTTTCAGAATACGGAGTCACAGCCAGTGTAATGAAGTCACATTTCGGTGTGGAAAGGGTTAATTTTCTTGGACACATATCACCTCAAGGCATACTTCCAGACCATAAGAAGCTCGATGAAGGGATATCTTGGATTAGTATCTTTATTCAGAAAATTTATACCGCTGCAGCTTTTAAATAGTGATACTCTACTTAATCTTCTATGGAAGAACCACCCTTGGTTATGGACCAAGCAGTACCAAATTAATTCTAACAATATTAAAGAAGCACTTTTGAATGCCAACATCTTACATCATCATGACATGACCCAGGATTTTTGTCTCTCTACAGACCCATCTTCGCAAGGGTTGAGGACTTGTTTATTCCAGATCACTGACACGAACTGGGAGCTTACCCCCAAGGTAATTAGTTTTGCTAGTAGGACCCTTTCTGAAGCCGAGCAAGCATATTCCATGATCTAATTGGAAGCTCTCGTAGTAATAAGGGCCTTCAAAAAGTTCGAATATTACCTGTGGGGAAAGCATACCAAGGTGTATTGCGACCATCAGTCTTTGTCCTTCCTTCTCACTTGTTAGCTCTTACACAGGAGGATCGCTAGGTTGTGTTTGTATTACAGGAATTTGAATTTGAAATTTAGTATATAAAAGGTAATCAAAACGTAATTGCTTATGCCTTACCAAGGCTTACACAAGGTCTAAACGAATTCTTGGTATTCATGGAGAATAATTCAGAACTCAGGATTTTGTTGATGAAACATAAAACACAACAGCCATACTATGTTAGGGAGTTTGAAAGCATGGAGCAACTACAGCAGTCTGTACTAGAAAACTTCCGTTTATTAAGTGATTTAAGTTGCTTCAATACTCCAAGGATATAAACTTCTAAGTTACTGATATAGGCAGCTGGTTTTTATTCGAATTCTGGAATATTTACGTCGTCTTCTGTCGTGAAGAAATTTCGAAAGGTTGTGTTTAATAACTCTGCTTTCACAGCACTGTTATCAATAATATTTCCAATGCTATCGTGCCAAGAAGGTATTGACCACGTCTTGGTGCTAACGTACTTTACATACCACCAAAATCTCTTAGGACCTTCTGCCAGGCTTCGAGATAAGGTTTCACAGTAGAAACTTTTATAAGCATCTTGCATTGATATCCGAACTAAGTGTACCTCCTATAGTTGTTTGGATTTTACACTTTTGGACTGAAAGTGTCGGTTTGTGTCATTTTTGTAATTGATCAAATAGACCCTGGGAAATTTTATTCGTGGTAGCTCCAGTGTCCAGTACTATGGGTGCCCTTAAACCAAGTATTTATGCATTGATTACTGCTGTACTGTGTCTTCATTTTCATCTACACAACTGGTAAAATCTCCCTGACACAGGCCATCTTTGATATCACCTGAGTTGTCGCACCTAAGAAAACAGCTTTTTACTAGTTCCATGTCCACATCCCTATTACTGTACATCTATCGGGGGCCTATCGAGACCGGTTGGAATTTTCTAAATTACCCTGGTACTGACCTGCTTGTTAGGGGTGACCTCAACTACGTGAACATTACGCGTCTGGTTTTGCCAGTTAGTATCTTGTGTGACTCCTGCTTTGTAATTTCTTTGTCCCTGGTGACTATTCGAAACGTAATTTTGATTGTACTGATTATAATCAGTCAGCGGCGGATTACTTTGTCGCCCTGTTGCCTTCTGCCCTAGCCAGTTGCCATTCAGTACATTTCCCCCGATCGGAAGCGCATTGTACGGCTGCTGATTATAACCTCTCTGGCCATTAAATTCTGACCAACTGAAATTCTGTCCTGTTTTATTTTTATATCCTCGTTTGAATTATTGTCCCTTTTCGTTACCAAACTGGTTCCAGTTCGTATTGCAGCAATGGGGATGTGGCTGCCAACCATGTTGGTTGGTACTGCCATCCCCGCCATGTTGCTCGTTTGTTTGTGTGGGGACTGCCTGTGTGCTGCACTTTGTGGTTGGACAGAACTCCATTCGTAGATAAGATCGATAGAATCGTGAAGCGAGAGGTAGTCGACTTTTCAAAATTTTTAGGACCTCTGCATGTGATATCAGGTTTGGCCAAAAACGGGCTTTATTGAGATACTTCTCGAAATATCTTCTAAGCCCTTGTGTTTACTGCTAAATGGCGCTGGGCTAAACACTTCACTCCTCAATCTCTCTTCTACTGTGAGGGAATTGAACTTGTCTAGGAAGACCCTTTCAAACTATTCTTAGGTGTGACATTTTTCCGCTATGTCAGCGGCCCACAGCAAGACATCGCCCTGTATATAAGATACCACAGACTGTATCTTCTGCACTTCAGTCCAGTTCCTTGGCAAAACGTTCTGGAAAGCTCTTGTGAACATGACTCTGTTTGTTCGCTTACGCTCGGAAGACAAAATCGGAAACTGCCTGAGTCGTAGTAAGCCTTCATCTGCGGGTACTGGTGTGTCATTTTTTGATGTATCGGATCGTAATCCGTATTCTCTGCACGGCAGGGACAGAAGTCGGCAGCTCCTGCTGAGTTTTATGGTTGTTATCTATTCCACCCAACAGTCTAGGATTCAAGTGCAGAAAGATGTTCAGATTATCTATCCTCTCTGTTGACAACTGATAGCATGAGGTTGAATGTTTCCTTTCCTGTTCAGTGTTACCAAGGATGTTTGGCCGCAATTTTTCCCCCACTGCTTTTGACCTCTGATCTATTTCGGCTCTTAGTTCTGTCTCCTATACTTTCATCTCTTCCTCGACCCCATCTACATAACCCATCTTTTCTTAGACTACCTTCCTCACCACTGTACTGTCTTGTTGTACGATACCAGCCTCGGCTCTATCCATTATTTCTTTAATATCTTTATCCATCCTTTCTTGTTACATTCTCAGAACTTAGTATTTAAACTTAGGCTACTTTTTTTTACAATGATAGACCTTGCACCTGACCAGGTAGACCTTTGTACGCTGTCTGCAGCCCATCAATAGTACCTGCCATTTTATTTATATACTGGCACAATTTTAACTGCTGCTCCTGCATTTTTGTCCGAACCTCAGACACCTCCTTCATCTTTTTCGCGAACTGCTCTTTTGTCTCGCCTACTGATGACACTTTTTGGTTTAAACTATTTATATCTTGTGACATGTCAGTGAGAAATTGTATTTTTAGATCTTTCTGCACACTTACAAGTTTATCCAATAATTCTTTTGAAAGATCAGAATGCAGATCTTTTGCCAAGTCATTGAACTGTTGTGTAATGTCGGTTTTGAAAGTATCAAGAGTTTGCTTTTTCTGTTCAAGTAATCCATCCGTGTATCTGTCTGCTGTTTTGTAAAATCATTAAGTTTTTCATCGATGCTTTGCCTAAGTGTTTGATTTTGCACTTCCTTAAACTTGTTCTTAAAACTGAAAGCTTTGTTTAAATGACTGTTGTCAGATTTGCATTGTGATCAGGGTTTCTGATGTGTGCAATACAACTTGTCCAATCACGATTGCATTGTGGGAAAGTGACGCTGACAAAGAATGGTTTAATAAGTCCGTGCAGTCACATGTTACATGTTCACCAAGGGAAAAAAAATACTCTTTGGAGAAAAATGTGACACAGTCTCATTTACTATCATCATCATACGAGGGTCGTTCAGAAAGTAACCTCCGGTTGATTTAAAAAAATACACCAAGTTAAATAAAAATATTTTAATATATACATCTTACAACTACATCTTTGCACTATTTTTCTACATAGTCTCCATAGCGATTGAGGCATTTATCGTATCTCTTCACAAGCTTTGAAATTCCTTCTACATAAAAATCACCCGCTTGTGCCTGGAGCCAGCCTGTGACCGCATCTTTGAGCTCTTCGTCGTCATCAAACCGCTGTGACCCGAGCCATTTCTTCAAATGCATGAAGAGGTGATAATCACTTGGCGCCAGGTCTGGGCTGTAAGGTGGATGGTTGATAACGTCCCACTTGAAGGACTCAAGAAGGGCCGTTGTTCTGTGAGCAGAGTGAGGACGGGCGTTATCGTGCAAAAAAGCGATACCGGAAGTCAGCATACCAAGGCGTTTGTTCTGTATAGCCCGTCATAACTTTTTTATTGTTTCACAGTACACGTCTTGATTAATGGTCGTACCACGTTCCATGAATTCAACCAAGAACACCCCTTTGGCATCCCAAAACACCGTTGCCATCAGTTTTCTGGCAGAAAAATCTTGCGAGGCTTTTCTTGGTTTGGTAGGCGAATTTGAATGTGCCCACATCTTTGATTGTTCTTTTGTCTCAGGGTTCACGTACTTAATCTAGGTTTCGTCACCGGTCACGATTCTGTTTAACAATGGTTCTCCTTCGTCCTCATAACGTGACAGAAAGTCTAATGCAGAGGCCATTCTTTGAGTTTTGTGGTGGTCGGTAAGAATTTTGGGCACCCATCGTGCACAGAACTTACGGTAACCCAATCTTGCTGTCACTATCTCATACAAGAGAGTCTTAGAAATCTGTGGAAAACCAGTAGACAACTCCGACATTGAGAAACGTCGATTTTCACGAACTTTTGCATCAACTGTCTGAACGAGTTCGTCAGTCACCAATGATGGTCTACCACTCCTCTCTTCATCATGAACGTTTTCTCGTCCACTTTTAAATAAACGTACCCATTCACGGACAACTCCTTCACTCATAACTCTTGGTCCGTACACGGCACAAAGCTCACGATGAATAGCTGCTGCAGAATATCCTTTGGCTGTAAAAAACCTTATGACAGCACGCACTTCACATTTGGCGGGGTTTTCTGTTGCAGCACACATTTCAAACTGCCACAAAAACTAAACTAGCGCAGGTACGACGTTCACTCGACCACGGCTTGATGCCGACTGACCTGTTGAGTGCGTGAACGCACAAATGGCGTTGCTACTCCCCCCACAACCCGCACTGTGACCAATCGGAGGTTACTTTCTGAACCGCCCTCGTATAATTTTGAACGATAATGTTACTATCATCAGTATCCATGTTAATTGAAAAATGTAATTGGTCGCCGTCACTGTGGGCATCTTGACGACATCTTGTACCTGACTAACTGGAATGGACTGGCAACAATACGCCTTTCTTGTGTGCTCATTTTTTTATAATTTTATGAAATGAAAAAATAAAGGAATACTTTTGAAAACGAAATCTTCTTTTTATAATAGCGAAGATACCACTACGAAACAGCTGAACGTGCTGATGGCCGTGGTCAGCCGTCTTCAGGCTACTGCCTCAGAGTGTAGCAGCAGTGGGGAGTCTGGTGCATCACATGGTACACCCCAGGTGTTACATGCTTCACCCATGGTCCCTGCTGTCGAGATATCTTCGCGGGTACCGGGTGCAGTTGCACCACCCTCTCCCCAAGGGGAGTGGCGGATTCAACGGCGTTCACGTCGGATGAGGCAGAGGGTCAATGTGGAGGCTGGCCATGTAACATAGCTCGCTCTGCCTGTGAGTGGACATGTGGCTGCTCCTTCAGCAAGGTCTGAGCAGACACACGGGTTGAGGGGTTTATTAGTGATTGGGGGCTCCAATGTTAAGGCGGGTGATGGAGCCCCTTAGGGAAATAGCGGAAAGGTCAGGGAAGAAGGCCAGTGTATACTCGGTCTGCTTGCTGGAGGGTCTCATCCGAGATGTGGAGGAGGCCCTGCCGGCGGCGATAGAGAGCACTGGGTGCACCCAACTGCAAATTGTTGCTCGTGTCAGCACCAATGACTCCTGCCATCTGGGTTCAGAGGTCATCCTCAGTTCATACAGGTGGTTGGTGGAGTTGGTGAAGGCGGAAAGCCTCGCTTGCGGGGTGGAATCTGAGCTAACTATTTGTAGTGTCGTTCCCAGAACCGATCGCGGTCCTCTGGTTTGGCTCAGACGATTCTCCAGAGATCTGGGGTGCAAATTTCTCGACCTCCGCTATCGGGTGGAGAAATGTAGCGTCCCCCTGAATAGGTCAGGCGTGCACTACACGCAGGAAGCGGCTACAAGGGTAACGGAGTACATGTGGAGTGCACATGTGGGTTTTTTAGGCTAGAGAATTCCCTCCATAGGCCCGACAAGACGCCTCCTAAGATGCGACAAGGTAGCAGTAGGCAAAACGCAACAGGGAATGACAATATTAATGTGGTAATAGTAAACTGCAGGAGTCTCTACAGAAAGATCCCAGAACTGTTCTCATTAATAAACGGTCACAATGCCCACATAGTACTAGGAACGGAAAGTTGGCTGAAACCAGATGTAAACAGTAATGAAATTCTAAACTCAGATTGTGATGTATACCGCAGAGACAGGCTGGACAGTGAAGGGGGTGGCGTGTTTATAGCGATAAAAAGTGCAATAGTACCGAAGGACATTGACGGAGATCCGAAATGTGAAATAAATTGGCTGAAGGTCACGGTTAAAGCAGGCTCAAACATGGTAATTGAATGTCTCTATAGGAACCCTGGCTCAGCAGCTGTTGTGGCAGAACAACTGAAGGAAAATTTGGAAAATATTTCGAGTAGATTTCCCGACCATGTTATAGTTTTGGATGGAGATTTTAATTTACCAGATATAGACTGGGAGACTCTAATGTTTATAACGGGTGGCACAGACAAAGAATCCAGTGAAATTATTTCAAGTGCATTATCTGAAAACTACCTTGAGCAGTTAAACAGAGAACCGACGTGTGGTGATTACATATTAGACCTTCTGGTGACAAACAGATACAAACTATTTGAAGCAGTTAATGCAGAACAGGGACTCACCAATCATAAAGCGGTTACAGCATTGGTGATTTCAGCTGTAAACAGAAATATTAAAAAAGGTAGGAAGATATTTCCGTTTAGCAAAAGTGACAAAAAGCAGATTTCAGAGTACTTGACGGCTTGACACAAAAGTTTTATCTCAAGTACAGATAGTGTTGAGGATCAGTGGACAAAGTTCAAAACATTCGTACAATATTCATTAGATGAGTATATGTCAAGCAAGATCGTAAGAGATGGAAAAGAGCCACTGTGGTACAACAACCAAGTTAGAAACTGCTATGGAAGTGAAGGGACTTCAAAGCAAACATAAATATAGCAAAATCCTTGCAGACAAACAAAAATTACACGAAGTGAAATGTAGTGTGAGCAGGGCTAGGCGAGAGGCGTTCAACGAATTCGAAAGTAAAGTTCTATGTATTGACTTGGCAGAAAATCCTAAGAAATTTTGATCTTGAGTCAAAGCAGTAGGTGGATCAAAACAAATGTCCAGACCGCAGCGGTCGCGAGGTTCCAGACTGAAGCTCCTAGAACCGCTCCGCCACAGCGGCCATCAGCAATATGTTGGGGGTTGTAGTATATCCCTAGAGAAATCAGTTAAAGCCAGTTCTTGAAACTTTTTTGATAAAATTTGAGAGGTGGCATGAGCCCCGTCTCATATTTCTATCTTACGATTTTCCTCTCCAATTGCTTGCAGTGTAAAGTTGCTATTCCTTCACACGCGGACTTCCCATGCAGCGTCTCTCGTCACCCAGGTGGTCCGGTGACAGGCGGGCTCTGCTAATCTTGAAAGGGTAAGCCGATGGGTGTGAGGGAGTCGAGTGAATGCTTTCCAGACGCCGACATGATAGAATAGCGGAGGAGACACGCTCGGAGGGGCCTGAAGTAGCGGCTGGGCTAGAGGTCCTGTTACTTCGCAGAAACTTAGCGAAAACACTTTCTGGCGGACTACCAGCGAGGCGTGGGAATGACTTGTGTACCCAGGCAGTTTTGGCGAGCAAATTCCCGCGCTTTCTGCAAAATCGTAACTGTGATTGGCTTGGTCAGGGCATAGCTCCGTAACGTAGAAAATCGGCGCAGAAATTGGCGCCAAGAATCTCCATTGGTGGAATGGTAGTGCTCCGGCAGTAGAGTGGAATTTTCCGCCGGTTTTCGAGTTGCTGATTGGAACAGTTAGCCACGGCCACTGTCGTGGGGGCAGGAATGTTCTGTGTTCGGTTTGTACGGGTGCTCTTGTGGGTAGTCGGCTCTCGCCTTTCGGTCGAAGTAGGTTACAAGACTGAGCTCTCGTTGCGCGGGTCAGCCTGCCTTTCTGAGTACAGTTGGCAATTGAGCGTTCTGTGTACAAGAGGCCTATGTTGTCTGTCTTGAGCAGTTTTGGCTAATGTTGACTGTATCGGAGTTACTGGGTGACTTCGCTTGTTAAAATCAATCACTGTACCATCAGCGATTGTGTGGCGAGCCTTCTTCGTCTCCCTCAGAGGCGCATTTGTATTGCTAGGAAGGCTTTAGTCTGGAACAACCAGGCCAGGATAATTTGTTTCGGGCTATACTCGCGACATTATCATCACCACGATGGGACGCCAGATCGTGTCCTTGCAGCTAAGAAGACAGCTTGGTAATGTACGTTCGCAGCACCGGCAAAGCAGGCATTTTTGCTGTTCGTCTTTTCTAACTTTGTTCTATCTTGGGTGTTCTTTGTCTGAGTTCTCACTAATGTAGCAGCAATTAATGTTGAGTTAGCGGTGTGTCTCTCTTAAGATTTGAGTGGCAAGGAATTGGCTCCACATACCACTTCATCATAAACGTCACGATCTAGTTTAGGGACAACTTCACCTTCACAGCGTTTGTTTGAGTATCCAATTTGAGCCAATTTGATGTATTGTAAATGTTTCATGTGTTTTTGTTTATTATTTTGTGTTTAGTCTTAATAAATCATATTGTTATTTTGGACAGAACTTTCATTCTGTTAATCGGTAGAGTAACCCTATCATTTCTCACTACGTTAATGAAACCTTCCTTTATTTAACTAATTTATCAAATTAAATTATTGCAGGTGCCAAACTCTTTTCTACTCCACTTGCAGGGTTGATTACAGTCAGTTCGCGTATCTTTTTAATCCATGTGCAGCAGCAAAAGTCGGAGTTAGAATGGGGAGGGGGGGGCTTAGAGCATCATTTACATATGTAGATTCTAGAAGAATTTAGTGTTAAATTCACTGCTAGCCCTGGCACCTCGCATAAAATGGCGACCCTTAGCCTCGGATCTTTCCTGGAATCTTCTGATAAGCAAGCAGTAATATTAGTAGGGACACTCAGAATTTTTTTTGCTTAATTTTTTATTGATTAATACCCAAGTTTTTTTCTGGTAGTTCCGCGTTTAGTTTTAAGTAGCGGCGCATGATTGCAGTTTTTGTTTTCAGTGTATATATTTTTTTGTTCATTTTTTTTTTTTTTGTGTTTCTTTGATGTGGTGTCCGCACCACATCACATTTTGTTGGGTTTGTATGCCGTTTCTGTACCACAACAAATCGTGCGTATAATTACAGCGTTGGAGCGGTGTTGTTGAAATTTTATGTTTATCTGTAAAAATATATGGAGTAGATTAATTTTATTGTGCATTTTAGATAAATTTGTTTTTCATGAATGATAACGAGAAGTAAGGCACGACTATTATCGAGCGAAGCTAAAACAAAAGAGGATAGCATAATGGATAAGGGGCAGTTTACTGACAGGAATATGTTCGGAGATGAGATGGGCACATTTTTAGCAGGACAGGACGCCAGGGTCATTGATGAGGAAGGTGATTTGGACGCGATCTTAGAGCAGCGTTGCGGCCGTGATTATGATAGTGAAGTAGAGGGTGAAACAGAGACAGGCACACAGGTCGAGACGGTAGCAGAAGTTTATAATCAAACGAACGAGAGCAGACAGTGGCTAGCTCGGCCACGTCAGAGCTCTAGCGCCCAGGTGTCCAGAGTTACATCTCCCACGTTTGAAGGGGATCAAAAAGATGACATAAACCCAATACTGAGCTTCCTACGATCAATGAAAGAAGAAGCTGACGAACAACGTAAGAAGGAGAAGGAAGAAGATGAGAAACAACGTAAGAGGGAGAAGGAAGAAGAGGATAAACAATGTAAGAAGGAGAAGGAAGAAGCTGACGAACAGCGTAAGAAGGACACTGAGGCAATAATTTCGCATATAGGGGAAATTCGTGGGGAATTACTAACAATAAAGAAAGAATGTGGAGAAGTAAAACAAATGTCAATGGCTGCACAAAAAGTAGCAGGTCTGACCAAAACGGCAGCAATAGGGGCAATGAAAGTCGCGGAAGCAACTTCTAAACTCGCAGGGCGCTTGCGACGTACAACACAATCCCACTCAAAATCCCTAGCGTTCTTAAAAACTCAGGGTAATATCGCGGTTGCGAACACCACGAAACGAATGGAAGAAGTAGAGAGTCGGATAGCAAAACTAGAGCAAAACGGGCACACGAGCACTGCGCGTTCGGATACCAATGATGGAATACACAGAATTGTGTCTCCGAGGAAAAGCCCGCCGTGCTCTAGCCCAATGACCGAGTGCGGAACTAACAATGTACATACAGAAACAGCGAGTAATAGCTCCAATAATTATACCCCACTTAGGAGAGTGAATTCTGATTGCCACTTCCACTGTGATACAGAGGTAGCACATCACAGTTATCAGCAAGCTAGAACAGGACACTCAGCAGACGTGCAAGTATCGGAAACGAGTGACAACACCAGTGCGAGGATCAGACAGGATTTTGATCACAATCACTTCCTGTCAATACTAATTCCAGAAGTTTAAAGAAAATGGAGGGCCGATGCATCCGAAGAGCTGGGTGATGCAGTTTACAAATTCATTACCGGCATCATGGCCAACCCAGGCAACATTAGAATTCATGTGTGGACACATCGAAGGCCAAGCCGCGGAAAAGATGCGGGGTGTGGCAGTGCCGTGTCGGACTTATCAGGAATTTGTTGGCGCATTCCTACGGACCTACTGGTCAAAGGAAACGCAAGACAGGATTAAAGAGGAAATAATATTTTGTCCTGAACTGGAAGTGTCCAGGCATAGGAGCGCAACCAAATTTCTTGATGATTTACTCTAGAAGAATCAATTTTGAGATAGTCCATATAGCAACAGAGAAATCATTAAATTTTGCTTTTCTAAATTGCCAGTTAGGTACCAACAGACACTTGTCGGGAAGTGTGGATCTGACATAGAAGCATTCAAGAGTCTATTGCGCGAACTCGAAGTAGTCTTTGATAAACAAGACGCAAAGGACAGGAAGAAGGTGCAAAGTAACAAATACCACGGGCCAGGAAGGGAAGATGACAACAAATCGCATAATCGCACTGGTCAGTTAGGAAACCAGGGTTACGGAAGTCAAGGTTACACTATTCAAGGTTATGGAAACCAAAGACACGGAAATCAGAACGTCAGGGAGCAGGGTCAATCTAGACAAGGAATCTGGGATAGGAGGAATAACGAACGGCAAAGCGACCGTAATTCGAGAGAGCGAAACCAAGGACAACAGTGGAACCAGGAGATTGAAACTAGACCCGCAAATCCTAATGCACGTCAGAGGAGGGGGAGCTTAACAATAGATTGACGCCAGACTAGTGCGAACACAGGCCGCCGGAATTTCGCACGTAATCTCGGACCTGGCCAACTACGGATGATACATTACGAAGATTTATCAGAAATCCTGCTCGAAGAACATAAAACAACTCCTCGACAGGATCGGCAGCCTCTTATCACAGTAGCAATAGCTGAAAAGAGTATGAATGCGATAATAGATAGTGGAAGCTACATAACAGCAATATCTGAGGCAGCATACAAGAGGTGCTCTCAGGAGATGGAGTGGCCTGTCCTATCGGTTAAGAAAACCAAAATAAAAGGGGCATTAGCGGGTAAATGTATGGAGGTCACCCAACAAACAAGACTGGAATTCTCCTGCCAAGGACACAAAATAGAGTCTAACTTTTGGATCGTGCCAAATCTGGCGATCGACATGATAATAGGAACGGACTTCCTAAATGAACATGAAGCGATAGTTGATCTAGGACGAAGTGAAGTGGTTTTGAGGAAAGGGAATCCCGTCCACATTAAGTTCGATGACCAGCTGATCCCAGCTCAACTACCGTCTAACTGTGTACGGATAAACTGTGCGTGTCTGAAAGACAGAAAGGAAGAACAGGTCGACGTTGCGGGTAGGGGAGAGGACACGGATGAGAAGGAAGTCGGAATAATGGGAGAAATAAAGGAGAAAATAGGGGAAAAGTGGAAGCAATAAAGAATATAAGGTGCGACCACCGCAAAGAACTTCATAAATTACTAGTAGAACATGCGGAGGTCTTCCTTCCCAAGACAGGATCAATAAAGAACTTCCAATATGAATTTCGTGTATGTCCGCACAACCAGTTTCGTGTGCCACCCTATCCAATCCCCTTGGCATATCGACAGAAGGTAGCAGCTGAAATTACGCGAATGCTGAGTGAAGGAATAATAGAACCTACGGCTTCAGCCTATAATAACCCATTAAG
Source organism: Schistocerca piceifrons (assembly GCF_021461385.2). Taxonomy (NCBI): domain Eukaryota; kingdom Metazoa; phylum Arthropoda; class Insecta; order Orthoptera; family Acrididae; genus Schistocerca; species Schistocerca piceifrons. The sequence goes on from NC_060138.1 coordinate 574,018,849, forward strand.
AGTAGTCGAGAAGGCAGACGGTAGTATTCGTTTAGTCTTGGACTCGCAACAAATTAATACCATAATAGAACCCGAAACAGACAGACCGGAACGATTAGAGGAACTCTTACAAAACTTCCATGGAATATCAATCTTCTCATCAGTTGATCTAAAATCGAGTTTCTGGCAGATCGAGCTCCATGCAAATTGCAGATAGTACACAGCCTTTTTAGCATTTGGAAGATGTTACCGGTTTCGTCGTCTCCCATTTGGTTTGAACATTTCGTCTGCCGCATTCATTCGGGGGCTGGACGGCATACTAAGCGATAATTTGAAACGTCATGTCACCAGCTATGTGGACGATTTGCTGATCGCGGAGAAATCTTGGGGAGAGCACAATGCGGTCCTCGGTGAACTCATTGCGACATTCAAGGAATACAGAGTGACTATCAATATCGAAAACTCGAATTTTGGGACGTCCTCTGTCAAATTTCTAGGACATATCATCACGGGTGAGGGCATTGCGCCAAATCCCGAAAAGATCGAAGCGATTGGAAAGTTTCCCATTCCTACGACAAAGAAGCAGTTAAGGGGGTTTTTGGGGATCATAAATTTTTACAACCGCTTTATACTTGTCAAAACTCAGAGCAGTCCTAGGTTGCATCAACTTACAGGAAAGAAGATTCCTTGGGAATGGGATGAGGCGGCCGAATCCGAATGGAAAGCATTGAAATTCGCATTATTACAAGCACCCATCCTCTCACACCCAAATTTAGCAGAAGAGCTTTGCATAGTCACGGACAGTTCATACTCAGATCTGGGTGTCATGGTGTTCCAAGACTATGAACATGAAGGAAACAGGGTGTGGAAGACAATTGCATTTGGTAGCAGAGTACTAGCCAAGAGTGAGAGGAATTACTCAGTAACCGAGTTAGAGGCGCTGGCTATTGTATGGGCCTTTGAAAAATTCAGATACCTTCTGTTTGGTCGCAAGACGAGGGTCTACACAGACCACACGGCACTCGAGTTCCTGATGACTGCAAAGCTTAATCACAGGCGGCTCATTAGGTGGGCGTCATATCTGCAGCTGTACAACTTTTCGATAGAATATATCCCCGGCAGTCAGAACATTATTGCAGACGCCTTATCACGGTCACCGATCGGATTTGAGCACAACATGGAAGAAGATCTGGAGGAAAATCACTACTGCCTTTTCTATATGCAGAAAGTAGCCTTTGAAAATTTTATTACCTGTAGTATGCAAGACATCAAGAAGGAGCAAGACAAGGACCCTGCCCTAGTGTTATTGAAACAGAAATGGATAGACAGAAGACACGCCACTATCAGGCAGTTCTACCGCTTGAGGAAAGGCATAAATTTCCACCGAAATTATGCCAATGACACTGAAGGGGGGGTATGCATCCCTGAACACCTAATAAACAAGGTTATCTGGCATACTCACCTCAGCTATGGACACTTCGGACCACGCAAGTGCAATCCCAAGCTAAGGACCATGTGTTACTTTCGAAACATGGAGCGTCGAATTCGGAGGGTACTGTCGGTGTGTAAAGACTGCCAAAAGGCTAAGCACACCACTGTGAGCATGCAGGCACCATTATACCCAATCGTACCGACCAAATTAAGACAATTAGCAGCAACAGATTTGATGGGACCTTTGCCAAGAACAAGAAGAGGATATACTTACGTATTAGTGTTTGTTGAACTAACGTCCAAATACGTTACCTTTACACCACTGAAGAGGGCGACAGGACGAACTGTATCACGAGCCCTAATCTGGGATTTCCTACCACAGGTTGGTCATGTGAGTAAAATTATTTCTGATAACGGGCCACAGTTTAAGTAAAAAACATGGAAGGAGACATTGCGTGGATGTAAAATAGATCCCCATTTTTATATCTTCACACCATCCGAGCTCGAATGCTGCAGAACGGGTTATTAAGGAACTCGGAAACTTGTGCCGGTTGTACTGTAACAAACAGCACACGACATGGGACGTTTTCCTTAAAGACTTCCAGGAGGTGATCAATGAGGCATCCCATGGGATAACGAAATTGGCATCCATTACAGTACTGAAAAACCGGATTCCTAAGGACTTGATAACCGAGGTCGTAAACTTCTCACCAAGGGCGCGAACACAGCACCAAGCCATAGTGGATTTGGCTCTCAAGAGGATACGGGCTGCAGCAGAGGTCAGGAAGAGACGTGCCGACAGGGGAGCTCGTCTACGACACTTCCAAATTGGACAAAGGGTGCTCGTGAAGTCTTTCCGACTTTCGAACAAACAAAAAATGAAATGCCAAAAATTCTATTCTGTTTACAACGGCCCGTACCGTATAAGGAGAGCAGCTCACCACAATGCTTATGAATTGGAGACGCTGAAAGGAAAGAAGTCCATAGGACTCCACCACATCTCTCACATAAAGGAGTTCGTGGAATAGTAGTAGTGTAAGTGGTGTACATAGTAGAATGGGCAAATACATGAACCTTGCTATAGTAGTAGTGTAAGTGGTGTACATAGTATAATAGGCAAATATATGAACCTTTCTTCAGGGAACAATAATCATTGCATCAATAGATTAAGACTGTTAAATTATTAACACGCTGCATTGTCTCACATAAGAATTTACTGCTGCTATCCTTTTTTGTTTCTGTTCGCGACTTCCAATGTCGGTGGAGTAGGAGACACTACCTTTCCATGAGCAATATTTTAGTCCTTTCCTGTCTGGTGTCCATGTTGAGGGATAATGATGAGTGAGGAGATGTCGCACAAACGGGCGCATACAAGAACGTGCTCTTAGAAGCGTTCTGAGAAGTCGTGATACGCTCCATAGCGGCCACAACCAGTTCGTGAGACGTTCATAACAATGCTTGCAGGCACGCGTCAGTGCACTGCAAGATTGTGGTATATTGCGTGATTTCAAGGATGAACATGGGCGGTATAGTTTTTACAGTGATGCGCCAGCATCGTTGTCTTGCAAGTCGGGGTGAGCGTTTGACTCCAATGGTGCCCTAGACGGTAGAAATACGGGCTTAAAGCCTACCATGCCAATGTGCTGGTTGGGGATTTAGTGTGCTGCTTGTGACTGTCACAGATGAATAACCAAGGAATTATACTTGGAGATTCGTGACATGCTGTGTAGCTGGTGTGTGGTGGGCGACGGAATCCTCAACAGGAACCAGTCCTGGCTTGGTCATATTACATTGCCTCTGGAAAGGTGTGCTTTGACCGCGAAAACCGCATAACATAGAGAAAGAAGTTGCAACTATAAATTTATTGTCTTGTATAGCCATGGCTAACCCAGTCTCTGGAGTTTCAGTGAGGCGTAGTGAGAACTTGGAGGCCATGTCGTACGGCGCGCACATCACTGTCGTCGTCAATAGCGGCGAGCAGCGAGACATCTCAGCGTAACAGGAATTATGTAAGAGTGTTTTAAAAAAGAAAAAAATAGAGAGAGTATCATATACTAGGATAAGTTAAACTTTAGGATTTAACAATAACTAGATCCTTAATATTGTGGTGGTTTCCTACCACAAGTGTTTGGCGCGCGCCTGTTGGGATGCTATTTTTCAGGTCACCAAACCACAGACCCGAGATGGAGGGACGACGGGCGAGCGAAAGTAGAATATTTGCATGTTCTTTATAGCACAGTAAAACTTAGACCTGCATAACAACGTAATTTAATTAAAAGACATAGAATGTAGATCGTTGGCAAATGGTAGTTAATTCTTGAGCATGTCTACTGTCGATCTATATAATTAATAGTAATATTAGTGCGGGCCCGCACATTTAGTTGTTCATCCAATACATAGCATCAGTTGTCACACACCATATACAATAGTGAGATCGGTCTCTACACAAATATCAAGATAAATTATTTCCATGTTTAGATTAGATACACCAAGATTTTGTTATAATGATAGCCATAGATTAATAACTATAAAAGTAAAATAAGAGTGTCTGAAATAACAGACCATCAATGTGTCGTTATGTAAATTTATTATAACATTGAAGGTCACGGGAAAAAGTTAGGCATAAGATTTTTGTCAGAATTGTGCAGATGTCGGGTATCGAGGCAATGCAGAGGCCAGCCGGAGCAAAAACAAGAGGTCTTCGGCTACCTGCAAGAAGGGGAGCATCAGCGTGCCACCTAACGAGAAGGGCGCACGAGCGTCCGGTCCAGCAAGCTGACAGTCACCGGGCCGTATACCTGAGGGATTAGGCGGGATCCTCGCCAGGCCACAAGCGAAAGTGAGGCTGGCCGTTGACATTGACATGTGACCCACACGCGACAGCCAGCTAGCTCTCCGGACACGGCAGCCGTTTGGAGGGATTCCCTGTGGCAGACCACGTTGTCGTGAGTATATGAAGAAGATCGCATATGGTGTCAGAACCTGCACCTCATGTGCCTCAGGACAGAAAGGGACGCTATATACTCACCTGTTTGGGTTTTTACAACTCACTAGCATTGGCCGATCTGCATACACAAAGCAGTATCATGCCACAAACTCTAAGAAATGAATTGTCTCATTTCTAACTTCTCCTCTCTATTAGAGAGCAGTTGTAGCAATCGTTGCTCCTAGTTCGGTCCTGTCTGGATGACCTCACACACTTGTGGAGTCACTCCACGTGCCACCATCCCCCGTCGAACTTCAATATTGGGAAACGTAAAGTACTGTCCAGGGAGAGAAGAGATCTGGACTAGTGATGCATCCCAACTAGCAGGCCTCAGAGACATTTAATCGACATGAGGAGAGCCTATCACTATGTCTTCCTACCATACTGCCATTATCATATGCGTGGGTCTGACTGCAATCTCAACAGTGTACTGCAGATGCTCCAGCACTCCCTATTGCTGTTGCAACAACGTAGCAACAACACCCGACGTTTAGCCCTATGTGATGTCAGTACTGTGGCCTGATCCCAAAAGCCCCCCTCCGATGCTCGAGACATGGAACCACATGCATCAATGCATATGACTCAACATACCAACCCCCTCAGAGAAACTAAGGAATTTGTGAAGTGCTTCGAATATTTCTAACAATGTGATTTAGTGCCTCATTCTCAACACAGTCGTGAACATTGTGCAATGTGCACGCACAACTTGAAGCCCCATGAACCATGTTTTTTTTCTTAAAATTTCTTTCTCTAGTGTTGTTTTTGTAATGTATGTAATACCTCGTATGTGTTTGGGTTTTACACTGTAATTCTTATGTAAGTGATAGAGTAGGGCACACAAATTACAAATTACTGTATTGTTCTCCACACCATGTTGTTTTTTTTGTATTTTGTATTTCTTGTTGTGTGCATGATAACAGTGTGCCTGAAGTCCCCATATACTGAAGCAGATACCACCACTGTCATTGTGAATGGACCATCATTTCAGGGAACATTTTGTAAAGGTTATTCTTGCTGCAGGGAGACAGAATGAATCGGAGGTTGTAATTAGATTCTGAAAGCTCATAAGGAGATTGTTAACTTAAATACGTAGTATCATGTGTGAGTGAGTTCAGGTTAGTTTAATGATTGAAATTGTTGTAACATCTTGGGCATTTAATTGCGGAGCACTCCAACTCTGATTGTAAAGAATAAACTGCTCCATATTTGGCTCACATGCCCGGGCCATTTTTAGTGTGTGAATGTCTGTGTGAATTGGTGTTTGGAAGGGGCTCCCTGGGTATGGATGTGTGATGTGAGTGTTAGAGTTCCATATTAAGAAGGTGAAGTTGGCCACATCATAAATAATCCTCCCTCTATGAGCTGCATTTTTCAGTTGCAGTGATTTTCTTTATAGAGTGCGGCATGTGGAGTCAGTTTGCAAGATTGTTCTTGGGCGATTGACTCACTACCTTGCTCCTAAGTGAGCCAACCGCTCACCAATTACAATCTAAAATGGCGTAGGGGCTATGAGAGGTGGCATGAGCCCCGTCTCATATTTCTATCTTACGATTTTCCTCTCCAATTGCATGCAGTGTAAAGTTGCTATTCCTTCACACGCGGACTTCCCACGCAGCGTCTCTCGTCACCCAGGTGGTCCGGTGACAGGCGGGCTCTGCTAATCTTGAAAGGGTAAGCCGACGGGTGTGAGGGAGTCGAGTGAATGCTTTCCAGACGCCGACATGGTAGAATAGCGGAGGAGACACGCTCGGAGGGGCCTGAAGTAGCGGCTGGGCTAGAGGTCCCGTTACTTCGCAGAAACTTAGCGAAAACACTTTCTGGCGGACTACCAGCGAGGCGTGGGAATGACTTGTGTACCCAGGCAGTTTTGGCGTGCAAATTCCCGCGCTTTCTGCAAAATCGTAACTGTGATTGGCTTGGTCAGGGCATTGCTCCGTGACGTAGCAAAATCGGCGCAGAAATTGGCGCCAAGAATCTCCATTGGTGGAATGGTAGTGCTCCGGTAGTAGAGTGGAATTTTCCGTCGGTTTTCGAGTTGCTGATTGGAACGGTTAACCACGGCCACTGTCGTGGGGGCGGGAATGTTCTGTGTTCGGTTTGTACGGGTGCTCTTGTGGGTAGTCGGCTCTCGCCTTTCGGTCGAAGTAGGTTACAAGGCTGAGCTCTCGCTGCGCGGGTCAGCCTGCCTTCCATTGGCTGTCTAATATACTTTTATTTAATTGTAGCTGTTTGACGAAGTTGCTGAGGTTTCGACTTCAACGTAACTTTCCGAGTACAGTTGACAATTGTGCGTTCTGTGTACAAGAGGCCTATGTTGTCTGTCTTGAGCAGTTTTGGCTAATGTTGACTGTATCGGAGTTACTGGGTGACTTCGCTTGTTAAAATCAATCACTGTACCGTCAGCGATTGTGTGGCGAGCCTTCTTCGTCTCCCTCAGAGGCGCATTTGTATTGCTAGGAAGTCTTTAGTCTGGAACAACCAGGCCAGGATAATTTGTTTCGGGCTATACTCGCGACATTATCATCACCACGACGGGACGTCGAAGCAACCAGCCATCGCTTCCGGTACGCCAGATCGTGTCCTTGCAGCTAAGAAGACAGCTTGGTAAAGTACGTCCGCAGCACCGGCAAAGCAGGCATTTTTGCTAGGCGATAATCAGAGCTCAGCAGAGCGCTCCTGTTCGTCTTTTCTAACTTTGTTCTATCTTGGGTGTTCATTGTCTGAGTTCTCACTAATGTAGCAGCAATTAATGTTGGGTTAGCGGTGTGTCTCTCTTAAGATTTGAGTGGCAAGGAATTGGCTCCACGTACCACTTCATCATAAACGTCACGATCTAGTTTAGGGACAACTTCACTTTCACAGCGTTTGTTTGAGTATCCAATTTGAACCAATTTGATGTATTGTAAATGTTTCATGTGTTTTTGTTTATTATTTTGTGTTTAGTCTTAATAAATCATATTGTTATTTTGGACAGAACTTTCATTCTGTTAATCGGTAGAGTAACCCTATCATTTCTCACTACGTTAATGAAACCTTCCTTTATTTAACTAATTTATCAAATTAAATTATTGCAGGTGCCAAACTCTTTTCTACTCCATTTGCAGGGTTGATTACAGTCAGTTCACGTATCTTTTTAATCCATGTGCAGCAGCAAAAGTCGGAGTTAGAATGGGGAGGGGAGGGGCTTAGAGCATCATTTACATATGTAGATTCTAGAAGAATTTAGTGTTAAATTCACTGCTAGCCCCGGCACCTCGCAACTTTTGTCAGGATAATTTACATCTGTCTTCAAGAGCTTGTCATTTCATGTCCTTTGATACCTCTGTGACACTCGCCCATGGATTAAACAAACTCGTTACCAATGGTGCTGCCCTTCTCTGTATACATTCAATATCTCCTGTTAGTCCTATCTGTTATGGGTCCCACACACTTGGGCAATAGTCTAGGATGGGTCATATGAGTGCTCTGTGAGCAGTCTCTTTTTTAGACTGATTGCACTTCCCCAGTATTCTATCAATAAACCAAGGTCTACCACTTACTTTACTCATACTGAATGTATGTAAGCATTCCATTTCATACCCCTACAAAGTGTTGTGTCCAGGTATTTGTATGAGTTGACCGATTCCAACAGTGACTCATTGATATTAAAGTCATAGGATACTACATTTCTTTGTTGTGTGAAGTGCAATATTTTACATTTCTGAACATTTAGAGCAACTTCACAATCTCTGCATCACTTTGACATCTTATCAAGATGTAACTGAATATTTATGCTACTTCTTTCAGACTGTACTTCAGTACAGGTAAGTGCATCATTTGCAAAATGTCTGATGATACTATTAATAAGGTCTGCAAAGTCATTAAATATACAACATAAGGTTGCCTGCACACTTTCCTGTGGCAAACTCTTAGTTACTTCTACATCTGACGATGGTTCTCCATCCAAGATAACATGCTGTGTCCTCTCTACCAAAACCTCCTCAATCCAGTCACAGATTTCACTTGGTACCCGATATGATTGAACTTTTGGTAAAAAGCATATTTGTGGTACTGAGTCAAATGCTCTTTGGAAATCAAGAAATACTGTATCTACCTGACAACCTTGATCCATAGCTTCCAGTATGTCATGTGAGAAAAGTGTGAGTTGGGTTTCACAGGCTGATTGGCATGGAGGAGGTCATTCTGTTCAAGATATCTCATTATGCTTAACCTCAGAATATGTTCTAATATTCTACAACAAATCGATGTCAAGGATATGGGATGGTAGTTTTATGGATTACTTCTACAATACTTCTTATAGTTGGATGTCACCTGTTGTGTCGGGTACGATGTTTTGTTCAAAGGGTATGCATTAGGTTATAGTGAGAACAGGGGCTAACTCAGCTACAACTTCAGTGTAGGGTCTGAAAGGGATCCCATCAGGCCTGGAGCTTTGTTCAGTTTGTTAACGATTTCAGCTGTTTCTCAATTCCACTGGTACTAATAACTTATTTCATTCATGTTTTCAGTGGTACGAGGATTAAATTGGGTCAATTCTTCCGGGTTTTACTTTTTAAAGGAACATTTCAAAACAGAGTTAAGCATTTCAGCTTTTGCTTTGCTACCCTTAATTTCAATTCCTGTCTCATTCGCTAGAGACAGAACACTAACTTTGGAGCTACTATTAACAGCCTCTCTCTTTGTGTTGACTCCTTCTCCAAAAAGTACGAGTCCTCATAGAATTGAGATGTGCAGATTAGGACGTAGCTCGGTAAGAAAATGAAAACTTGCAACTTCTGCATGTTATAACTTTTAATTAACACAATACTGGGAGAGTGCAAGTACATATGTCTTTATCGTACCAGCTAAAAAAGCCAACAGACACCAAGATCGGTGAAAAAAGTATTGGGGTCCATAAAAAATTGATAGTATAGGTTTCAATTTGCTGTCAGCTTACTCAGATGTAATCATTCCTCCATATGATACCATCGTCACGTGGGGATGGTGCGAATAAGAATCATTACAAATGTTTATTTATATGTGTAGGTGATTTAAAGAACTAGACCATGGACAATAGCTTAATGTATACAATTTCTTTTTGGCAGCTTATGTCCAAGTGTCTCTGAAAGGCCAGAATCGAGATACTTTGTGCAAGCACTTTCAACTAATGAACTGATTTCATGTTCAGCTTTACAGTTCTACTCTGCTTTTGTATATGCGCCTTACTGGTTTCATCTATGATGCGAATCTTCTTGGAATGATTATGAAGTTCATCATTAACATACTCTATCTTATTGTTTGTTCTGATAACTTTTAGCTTATTAACTGTCTGCCTATCCAACAACAGTTGAAACTCTAAGAAAACAGAAGCGTTATCACTTTTGCTCTTAACAAAATATAAAGATTTGTACAAAGTACATTTATCTTTATAAACGACAAAGTAGCTGGCTTCAGCTAACTATGTGAGTGACATCCATCTGCATACATTGGCATGAAATATTTGTCCTGGGGTATAAAGATAGTTTTCAAATTCGAATAAAATTAGTGTTTGTTATACGATCTCTGTTCTCATTTCTCAACGATCATCAATATTTGGGCACAGTGTTGGACTAGGGGCTTCGACCATAGACTGGGCAAGCAGTACAGCGGCTATACGTCTGGCGTGGCTGCAACATAGAATCACGTGACTGTTGGCAGAACGTCGGCGCGAGTTCAAGGCACCATTCTGATTCCTGGTTTCACTTCCAGTATTTCTCAGTGAATTTCCTCCTAACTTCACCACATTAAATGTAGCTTATGTAAACACAGCTAGAAGTGATAAATTATTGCGTAACCACCGTACAAATTTAGTTTTACAGCCATTACTTCACAATGAACTTTGTGAACTGCTGAAACACTTTCGATGTTCGGCAATATATTCGCCGCGAATATTTCAATGTTACCAATTATGAGATGCATTCTCTACTCAATACGCGTTATGCACTGCATAAAATGTAAATATTGCGTGTGTGTCTTTTAGTGCCTTGGTTGTAGAAAGTGTTATAGACTTCATAAATCGGCATAAACAACAAAACCTGTAACGTAAACACACGCGTTCACATCGAATGTAACGAACTCAATTATGTCGTTCACCCACAAAACGTAAAGCAGTTTCATATGAAAGCTCTTTTTTGGTTTAAACAGTTTGTTTCGTAGATGTATCAAATAAGATATCTACAAAATCAGTACCTACTTACATGAATACTTGTTCCACAGATCATGAATATGATACTTCACAATGATGTGTCAGTTTAATGAAAGGTAGACCTATCATTACATAACAATTCTTCCAATCACTTATTTATACCTAAAAAATCGTCTACTGAGTAGGAGCTGTCATTCACAGATTCTTTTAGTTTGATTTTAAATGCTGGTTGGCTATCTGACGGGCTTTTAATGCTTTTTGGTAAATGACCAAAGATTTTTGTAGCAGCATATTATTTATCCCATACATTACAGCTTATTATCTGGAAACTAACATAGGCCATACAACTACCTTTTTGCAAATGGTATTCAGTATTTGTTTCTGATATTTGTATGTTTTGTAACTGGGAAGTACAAAATAAAACTAAACCCTGATGAGAAATCAAACCCCTAACTTGTTTGGAAATACAGAAGCGTCCGATCTTACCCGTCGGCTTTGACCCATGACGTCACAAATACCGTGGAAACGACCATAAACAACAATTCCAATATGGCGGATATAAAAACATCGAATACGTATTGTAAATCAATATTTTCGAATCATAGGCGGCCGCTGCCGCGGCCGCATTCCAAAAAAAAAACTCCCAACCTAACCTCAAGTGGGCTACGCTACAGATCAATATGTTCATCAAATTGCTTCATATTACGTATATGTTCATTAGTGTCAAATCAATATTTTCGAATCATAGGCGGCCGCTGCCGCGGCCGCATTCCAAAAAAAAAACTCCCAACCTAACCTCAAGTGGGCTACGCTACAGATCAATATGTTCATCAAATTGCTTCATATTACGTATACATGTTCTTTAAACAAGAGTACATCAAACCATGTATTAGGTTTTCCGCGCCGTAATGACGTCACACACCACAACACGCTTACGTCACGGGTCAAAGCCGACGAGTAAGATCGGACCTTTCTGTTGACCCACTTGTTTTTGCAAATTGTTCTCTAAAATAATACCAGCATAATTCACCCCTTTTTGTACCAAAGTCAGATTTAATCCAGGATAGGAAAAATCATCCTTTCTTCTTATGTAGTAGCAATGCACATTGCCATTGCTTTTGGAGTGGGAAGGGTTATTGGTAATAAATCTCTCTCTCTCTCTCTCTCACACACACACACACACTATATATCTTCTTCAAAGTGCTTCGAACAGATGCGTGTGTGCGCAGTAGGCTTGAAATCTTTTCGTTTCACTGCCTGTATCCACATCTGCCTGCGCCCTTCATCCTTTGGAAACCTATACGAAAGAGAAAAAGCAGCTTTGTAGCTTACCATTTCAAGAAATATATACGATTGCAATGTGCGCCTAGAAACACACACAGCACTTCAAACCGCCAATTTACGTAACTGTGGCGTTCTGGGTAAGGATATGATACACACAATAGTTTATCAGTATTCAAGAAATACCGCTAAATTATACTAATAATACTTACACGTGAAATTTAATGTTATTTCCCTTCACAAAACGCTCGGTACAACCATAAGCACAACAGGATACCACCATTGTTTTGCCAATAGTCACGTGGTATAGCAGTAGAGATGTTGGTGCCACGAAATATACGTCATGACCAGTCTACCAATATCTATGGTCGAAGACTAGGGGCCCAAGATTCGTTTGTATCACAGAATACCAGAGACAATAAATTCCGTACTCCATAGATACGATAAACTTGTGGGAAAATGTGGGTGTGTATGAATGTGTGGATGTTTATGTGCGTCTTCGGGGACTGTTTGCGGCGTCAGAGTAAAGTTCTTACGAAGCTTCAGGTGTTGTGATATGCTGTTACGTTTGTCATGAACTGCGGCAACTACAGCTGAGCACTATGGCAAAACTGGAGTGGAGGAGAATAATTCACTGGGGTCCACTGACGGCTTTAGGTTGGTTTACATTTTTCAATCATCGTACCAATACGCATTGTGACAGATCTTAGAAACTGTGTGACCACTTTTTATATTTGCTGTTGTTCTCGCCTGAGTGCAGACAGGTTTCTGCCACCAGTTTTGTATGGATAGAATGAACAGCTTATGTTATAGATGGGATTCCCCTTCCCATGTATTAAGAATAGAAAACCTACGTCGGTAACGTCAGCAGGCGTCGTACTTAAGCGTGTAATCTGCTACTTTACCAATAATTTAAATCCTAAAACCAAACATCAAGGCGTGTAACACCCATATTTGTGCTAGGAGCAATATATAGGTTAACTGAATCTACCGACACCATTTATTTCACTTTATCTTATTGACGCTAACTTTCAGTTTAGCTATAATTTCAATTAACTTTAGAAACATTACAGGTGTGAGCAGATTTCCTTCTGCAAGTCTCCTGTATTCGAATTGTGACCTGGCAAACAGTTTTAATCTGCCAGGTAGTTTCAAAACCAGTGTACACTCTGCTACAGAGTGAAAAAAACCACATTGACGGTGATTAACCACGTTCTTCGCGAAGTCCTTACTTTCAGGAGTGCAGGTCTCACTAGGTGTGTAAGAGAGCTGCTGTGAAATGACGAAAACGATTGAGGGTTCGGTGCCCCTCTCACTAAATTCATTACATAGGTCTGCACATCATAAACATTGGTGAAGACGGTAAATAATGTAACATTTAAAAAGTTACATACATACATAATTATGTGGCAAATTCAACAATTATTTCAAATTCAGAAATATAAATAATTTATTATTAAAGAAGACCATTCAAAGGATTTCTTCCCAAAAGCTAACAAAGTTTTCATTCTCTTTTGTGTGTCTCTGTTGATGACTTGACTTTTCCACTTTTGGTGAATGGTTTCCTGTTGTTCTAAATTATTTACTTTCTGCAGAACGTTCCTATTATAGGTATGTCAGATTCAACAAATGTACAAACACCACTCTCAATACTATTTCATACACAGAATGTCGGTACTCTTTTGGGAGGCCAGGTTCTTGTTGTCACTAGTTGTGTTAAATGGGATTGTGGGAATAATGGTATGTACTTTAAAAAAAAGTTTGTCCAACTGGCCCAGCTGGTAGCACCTCGTATGGACTTATTGTCAGAATTATGTTGAAAATTGCAATGGTCTGGGAGGTGAACGAGACCAGAAGGTGACAAATATGACTCACAGGCAGAAGCAGTGTCATCACTGATGGGATTGGTACACAAAGAAGCTACATTCTGAAAGAAGGCAGCAGTTCCTCCAGTAACCACAAAGGCAGAAATCAAGAGAAATTGGATGGCAGCTGTGATCCTACATGCAGTTATGGTTGGAATGATTATTGCTAAAAATGCCTTGCTTCCTTCTGGTCAAAATAGTAATCTACAATGAGTAGATCATTGGATATCAAGAGAATCCATCAGTCAAAAATAGAATGCTGATTTGGGTGGAAAGCAAGGGGAAGAGTTAAATGGATGTGGGAATACAAATATTGAGTGGAGAAAGTGGAAAATGTAAATGTAGAAATCAAAAGGCAGCCAGTAAATACTTTAATTATCTGTGACACATGATCAGAAGAGAGATATTTGGATGGGGTATCATAAGAATGTTGATGCTGGATCAGATAATGATAGAGAGGGAATAACAATGAATAGGGTGATTGGCAAATTAAGTAAAGAGTTATATGCAATAAACCACAAGGAACATTGATTTTGAAATGGAGTAAATAACTGACGAATACTGCAATCACACAAGTATACATCCCAAGCAGAGATGCGGATAATAGAGAAATTTAAGAATTGTATGATAATATTAATGAATTCCTGAAATATGTCAAAGGATTTTGTAGTTTAATTATAATGAGAGAATGGTATACAGTTATTGGTGAAGATAGGGAACAGAATACAACAGGCCAGTTCAGTAGGCCTATTGGCAAGTGAAATGAGGTGAGAGAAGTATAAACAGAGTTCTGTACCATGAATTACTCATTGCAAACACACTTTTTCGGAATGTCTTGAGGAGGCTCAATATATGTATTGGATTGGATATTTTGGTGAAACAATGATTCAGAAATCAAATGAAGATTGCAAGATTTATCTAGATTCCGACATTGGTAGTCACTGTAACCTATTATTAATGGAAAACCAATTGAAATTCAATAATTTAAAGATAAGTAGCCGATGTGTTGGAAACTAGAACCCAAGGAAGCAAGTATGTACAAGAGTGCTTTACTGAAGAATAGAAAAGAAAATTAAAAATAGTTTAGGAATAACTGGTTTGATGCTAAGAAAGGTAGGTATATGCGTCACTCACTTCAGGAATATTAAAGATCAGATTTCTGAAAAATAAGGAACTGTATACCAAAATCAGGAAATGTATAAGGCAAGGGTGCTCATTGTTACCCCTAATACTTAACAGCTGAAAGTGACCTGGAATAAAGTTAGGTGCCTAATGCAATGGAGCATCTATTAACAATGGCTATAATATGCATAAAAATTAAAACATCGGGATCTTTCCACAAGGGTCCAAGGGGTCCCCACTCAACCATCTCAGATTCTGTTAAGAATTGATATGTGTATACATATGTATGTGTTAGGTCACTATTCAAAATTTTGGCTCAGTTCTTTCAGTGGTTCCAGAGCTATGGCCACCTTAGTGGACCCATACCAAATCATAAAGTGCACGGGGTGAATAATTTGGCCAACTTTGGTATACCTTAGTGCATCTGTTGTGGCATATATCACCTTGAATTTTTGTGCACTAGTAAACCTTTTAGTGCTGAATGTAGCTGTAGCACTCAAATTGCTCAGAAATTACTACCCCCTATTGCTACTTGGTCTGAAAGTACCTTGTACAATTTATCATGAAAGATTTACATCATACTTTAAGCATCTTTTATTATAAGGGAAAAGCAGCTATGACCTTGATTTTTGAGCTGCTAGCCAACAACCAGGTGCTAATTATACCACACCAGTATTAGCATTTGTGAGTGTATGCTTCTGATGGGTTTACGGAAGTGTCCGATTCCACCTGTCTGCTTTGACCCATGACGTCATCAATATGGTGGAAATGGCTATTCTAAGTGTCTCCATAATGGCGCCGATGATGTGATTACATACACACGACAACAAACATGAAAACACACATAAAAATAAGAGGCCAACTGCAGCTGACGATACCAAAATAACGCCAGCAGCAAAAACTATGGAAATTGGAATCAAGACATTTCCCTTGACCACAGCTGACAATACCCAAACACCAATATCTACAAGTAAAACTACAAAAATTTTGAATCGGTTATTTCCCTTAACCTATATAGATCAACCACAACTATTGATAAGAAAAAAACAAACGCCTACAACTACAAAAAAAAACCAAAACCACAACACCTCAAAAATTCAAAAGTCAAACATCATAAACTCCGCGCCGTAATGACGTCACACACCACATCACCATTATGTCACGGGTCAGGGCAGGCGGCAGAATCGGACGCTTCTGTTGACCCCTTCTGATTTTATTTACCCTTATCTCAAGTGTCAGATTGAAAATTGCAAATTTACAAATTTTTCAAAACCAGTTTTTAATATAGCTACCATCAACTGATCTTCTTTTAACTGACACCATTGGAAAGAGCTCGGTTTTTTGCTACAAGGAACATTAAAAAGTAGAATGGTAATATTCCATATAAGATTTTTAAACTAGCTTCAAAGATACCTTAGCTTTTGCACATACCGCATGCTTGACATAATATCTTTAATGAATGCATACAAAAATCAGCAAATAAACAACATTGTTGTGAACATAACAAAGCAATAAGTTCACAAAATGAACCAAGCATCCTAAATTTGTTCCCGGAGTTAGTGAAACCATTTTCATGGCTCTAAAATTCTCTTCAATGCTCTTCAGCACCACTGATAGGTAAGTGTGTTTCTGACCCATGGAATTGGCACTTAGAGCTGGCAGGATGTCGATTATCTGCTGCTCTGGGATCCAGTAGGTGTCCTTTCTTAGGGGCCAATGTAATGAATTAGCTGGACCATGTGGATGCATGAAACTAAGGCATCTCTCAATTGGAACACTCAGAGTTTACTGATTGATCAATACTTGCAATAAATGACACTGTGTCATTTTATACTCCGCTAATTTGTAACCGTTTTTCATTGATTGGTCTGAAGCAGTGGTTTTCTCTGGTCCCTGCAACTGTGCAACCATTTTCAAATCTTGGCGACTTGCTTTTGCTGCTAATCACTTTGTTGTGCCCCCATTACCATCACATGGACACTTTCCATGGCTTGTGGCGAAGTAGTTCCATTCTGCACTGATACTAAAGTCATTGTGCTGACATAGATTCATGAAGTTCTTGAAATTTTTGTATTGGGCGGCTGATCCATTGCTGAAATAGCTGATGTGCTTCAGCACTGGAAAGTGGGTTCGCAGGTGATCAATCAGCTTGGAGCAGAAAACGTGAACTGCAACTGTATCATGTCGCAAGCAATCACTGATGATGCAGAAGCTAAGAGACTCAATCTTTCCAGTCAAAGCCTTGTAATGAATAACAAAGGGATATAATGTGGCCTGACTATTTTCCCAGTGGAAGCCTTGTACAGCGTACTGCACGATAAATGAATAATTTTCTGCTAAATCCATCAGAACAACCGGATTTCCACCTTTTACATTTTTTTTTTCTGGTAAACCTTCCTTTCTTAGCTTCTTTTAGATCGTTGCTTTGATGCTTCGCTATGTAATGATGGGGTGAGATATTCACAATTTTGGTCATGATGTTTTGGATAAATTCTTCAATCATTGACTGCTTTGTCTCCAGGGTATCTTGGTCGGTGTGTATCCATTCCTTGTATTCAGTTGCTTCATCAATGTCGTTCCCTTCAAATGCAGCTTCTACAAATCTTTCCAAGACTTCTTATCCAGGGCATTGGTCAGATTGTCGGAGCGGTGCAATCTTTTGAATCCATATTGCAAACTGTTTTGGCTAACAAACTCTTGTAGACATCCTTAATTGCAGTCACTGCTAGCATCAACGTGACATTTTGATGAGCTGTACAAACACAAACTGAGTGTGTTCCTGCTGAACCAACTGTGATGCCCCACTTTGGTCAGAGCCCACAAAATTTGGAAAAGCCAACTTTTGGTAAATTTTTTCTGCAGTATTCTTGATAGGCTTCTTTGAAGTTACAAAGCAGCAGACGTTTCTGCATATGAACTTTTGGGCCAGCTGGTGTCCTTGCATTATTTGTGGTTATTACCTGTGAATGTTTACCTTGAAACTTGGCTGATTCCTTCAATTCATTGTTGAATCATTGTTGAAGTTACAACATGTTGTGGCTTCAAACAATGGAAATATGGATCTAGAGCAGTGCACCATTGGACAAATCAATGAGTCTATGTGTCATTTAATCAAATTCACCAAGGACAAACACCTTCTGAAGTCAATTAGTGACCTCTCTGAGGAGGATCAGAACTTGCTGATTCGATGAGTTGCATTTTAGCGTGATTGTGATGCCAACATATGTTTACATCATGAAGCAGAACTGTTGATCAGGATTCAATACTTGCAGAAATCATGCTGCAATCCATTTCAAAAGAAGAATCATGAGTTCAACAAAGGTCTGCATCTTATTGATGTAGCAATAGCTGACTTTTTGAAACAACTTACGATGGTTGATGTTAAGTCTGGACAGAAGCTTTGCCCTGGTTGTAGAGTTGATGTCGATGCAAAAAGGGTCAAGCCATTGCCACCATCAGAGTCTTATGAAGATGATCCTACAGTTGCTTCAGACGGCTTTGACTCTAGCTTGACAGCAATTGGTGTGTCACCACTAAAATTTCAGCACGTTTCAAACCAGGATTCTAGCGGATATGCAAAACAAAAGATAAGGCAACTTCAAATGGTTGTAGCTACCACAATTGCTGAAATTGGCAAGCTTAAAGCAGATGATGTTATAGCACCAGGTCAAAAATTCCACGATTGCTCTTCATACAAAGTTCTCATCAATGAACTGAAAGCAAAGCTGGAGGTGTTCTCAGCTTCTGAGAAAATTCAGATTTTAACTTTGGTCCCCACGAGTTAACGGGCATTAAAAAACAATGGAAGAATTCAACGTGTCTGAGCGAATGGTAATTACTGCCAGAAAGCTGAGGGAAGAGAAAGGCATATTAGCGAAACCAGATCCAAAGCGAGGAAAGACTTCACAAGAAGATATTAAGGAAAATGTAGCAAAATTCTATGACACTGATGAAGCCAGCTGAATCTGCCCTGGAAAAAAGGACTGATTGACAATTTGCTTACAAAGATGAGTGCTACCCAAATCAGAATGTATGAAATGAGAATACTGGAGATCATTCCATAACATTACATAAAATTCTTGAAAGGAGGATATAAGATGAACATCAACAAAAGCAAAACAAGGATAATGGAATGTAGTCTAATTAAGTCGGGTGATGCTGAGGGAATTAGATTAGGAAATGAGGCACTTAAAGTAGTAAAGGAGTTTTGCTATTTGGGGAGCAAAATAACTGATGATGGTCGAAGTAGAGAGGATATAAAATGTAGGCTGGCAATGGCAAGGAAAGCGTTTCTGAAGAAGAGAAATTTGTTAACATCCAGTATTGATTTAAGTGTCAGGAAGTCATTTCTGAAAGTATTCGTATGGAGTGTAGCCATGTATGGAAGTGAAACATGGACGATAAATAGTTTGGACAAGAAGAGAATAGAAGCTTTCGAAATGTGGTGCTACAGAAGAATGCTGAAGATTAGATGGGTAGATCACATAACTAATGAGGAAGTATTGAATAGGATTGGGGAGAAGAGAAGTTTGTGGCACAACTTGACCAGAAGAAGGGATCGGTTGGTAGGACATGTTCTGAGGCATCAAGGGATCACCAATTTAGTATTGGAGGGCAGCGTGGAGGGTAAAAATTGTAGAGGGAGACCAAGAGATGAATACACTAAGCAGATTCAGAAGGATGTAGGTTGCAGTAGGTACTGGGAGATGAAAAAGCTTGCACAGGATAGAGTAGCATGGAGAGCTGCATCAAACCAGTCTCAGGACTGAAGACCACAACAACAACAACAACAACAACATAAAATTCCGGAAGTTTCTAGTGCCTTGTTATAAAACTGTTGTACCAGCATAAAGTTTTTGGAATCCATGCCTTGTTTTATAAAACAGTGGTACCTCAATATCAAACTTCCAGAAGTTTCTGGAATCTGTTACAAAACAGTCATACCAGCATATCGAATTTCCAGAAATTTCTGGAATCAATGCCCTGTGTTGTAAAACAGCAATATTTGCATCTCAATTTACAGAAGTTTCTGGAACCCCCTGCCCTGCATTATAAAACAGTCATATCTGTATATCTAATTTCCAGAAGTTTCTGGAACCCATATATGAAATAGTTGTACCTGCACATCAAAGGAACAAAGGTACCACGCTAAAAATAATTTGTACTAAGAAATCAAATCACAAGTGCCTCCACATCTCCTGCACAACAGCTGCCAACAAGGTAATACACGCAGTAAGAGTAACATCTTAGGTTTCTTTTGATCTATTTTAAATGCCTTATATGGAAAATGACCTTTCTTCTTTTTCAAGTCCCTTGTAGCAAAAAAAAGTGCTCTTTTCAGTAGTGTCAATAAAAGATGATCAGAGTTGATAGCAATTTGACACTTGAGACAAGGGTCAATAAAATCAGAACTACACACATCAAAAAAGTTTTGTATCACCCTGGTTCACAGAACGACTGAAAGTAAACATAGACTGTGGATATTGTATCAAAGACACAGTCCCTTTGACTGTTCAGAGATGTCGATAAACCCTGACAGCAATGCCACCATGTTGAATAATGCTTTTCATGCAGCCACAGGGCGTCTTATTATGACTCAAACTGTGCACAGTAGGCTGCATCATGTGCAGCTTCACTCCCGATGTCCATGGCGAGGTCCGTTTTTTCAACCACGACACCTTGCAGTGCGGTACTGATGGGCCCAACAACATGCCAAATGAACCGCTCAGGATTGGTATCATGTTCTCTTCACCAATGAGTGTCACATATGCCTTCAACCAGGCAATCTTGGAGACATTTTTTGAGGCAACACGGTCAGGCTGGACGGCTTAGACACACTGTCCAGTGAGTGCAGCAAGGTGGAGATTCCATACTGCTTTGAGATGGCATTATGTGGGGCCGACCTACGCCGTTGGTGGTGATGGAAGGTGACATAATGGCTGTACGAAATGTGAATGCCATCCTCCAAGCAATAGTGCAACCATATTTGCAGCATATTGGCGAGGCATTTGTCAACATGGATGACAATTCGCGCCCCTATCGTGCACATCTTGTGAATGACTTCCTTCAGGATAATGACATCACTTGACTAGAGTGACTAACATGTTCTCCAGACATGAACCCTATTGAACATGTCTGGGATAGATTGAAAAGATTTGTTTATGGACGACATGACCCACCAACCACTCTGAAGGATCTATGCTGAATTGCCATTGAGGAGTGGTACAATCTGGACCAACAGTACGTTGATGAACTTGTAGACAGTATGCCATGCCAAATACAGGCATGCATCAATGCAAGAGAATGTGCTACTGGGTATTAGAGGTATTGGTGTGTACAGCAATGTGGACCACCACCTCTGAAGGTCTCGCTGTTTGGTAGTACAGCATGCAATGTGTGGTTTTCATGAGCAATAAAAAGGGTGGAAATGATGTTTATGTTGATCTCTCTTTAAATTTTCTGTACAGGTTCCGTGTGTATTTACTCATGGTGTAGTGTAGTGAGTACCTGGTTGTTGGCTAGCAGCCCAAAAATTAAGATTCTAGCTGCCTTTCCCTTTAGTTAAGGGTGGTTAAAGTAGGGTTTCAATCTTTCGCAATAAATTTTACAAGGCACTTTCAGACCAAGTAGCATAATGGATGGTCATTTCTAAGGAATTTGAATGCATTATCTCCATTCAGCAACAAAAGTTGTTCTAGCATACAAAAATTTAGAGTGCTAGATATCACAGAAGGTGCACACAGTTATAACAAAGTTAACTGACATCTTCACACCGTGCACTTTGTGACTAGGTATGGGGCCACTGAGGTGGCCCTAGCTCTGGAACCGATATAACCATTGAGCCAAAATTTTGCACATTGACCTTACACATACGTATGTATACAAAAACAAGTTTTGAACCGAATGTGAGATGGTAGAGTGGGGACCATTTTTTATTCTAGGGCACTTGACATGGAATGACCCAGCAGGTAGACCTGCTGAATGGCTAAATGTGAAAGTTGTTCAAGAGGCTCTTGAAGAGATGACTGAATTTTGCTGCTGAAGATGGTAAAGATGGAAATGGATCTCTGGGAAGCCTTTGAAATGTGATGTTACATGATGTTGAAGATGAAGTGGATTAATTAAGAAGAGAAGACATCCTGTAATAAGTCAGTCAGAGAAAAATCTTTATAAAGGCTGTAGTAATCTGAGGGAGTAATAGTTTCACATGTACTGCAACATGATTCTTTGCTCAGAACTGTAATTGAAGATTTTGTGAAAGCAAATACATCACTGGTGCAGGCCCAAATATAAATATATGAAGTAGATCATTTCTAATGCAGCAGTAATGCTGAAATGAAGAGGATAATTGGAATGTAACAGGAATGTGGAGACATGAATGAAACCAACTTAAGGTTCATGACTGAAATAACAAGAAATAAAAGCTGATGAAATCCTCTTGGGCTTCCACTTGGGTGGCTGCGTCAAAATTCTCTGATGTTTCAGTAAGTGTTGACCCCTCCAGAACATGCACTTGGAGGAAAGGGTGGGTATATAAATGGGACACTCATGCCAGCTTTACTCTTTGCCAGAAGATGATGAAAATGACACTCGTGGAAAAATTGTGGACGCATTTACCTAGATGGGAGCCTGAAAAAACTTCATCAGCTGTATACATTGGGAAAGTCTACATTCATATATAAAGAAATAAAAGGTTTGATAGCTTCAGCCCATGTACATATGAATGCTTAGACAAATATTGCAGCATGACTTGTTGATGAAAACTAGTTGAAGGAATGGGAAAATGAGAGGAATATTAATTTTAAGAGTCCCACAAGGGGCGCATGACTTATTTCACGTGTACTTTACAATGTGAATATGGGCCCCGAGGTACTGCATAATACTTTCTCTGTCTTTCCCATGCTGCAATCCCTCTCTTCTGTATCTACACCTCCTCAGACACTACTGATCCGTGTTATGTCTGGGTTTCTGACTCTTGCATTGTTATCCTTTCTTTCTTCTCTGTATCACTTTCTCAGTAAAATAAAATGTAGTTCTCCATTTTTCCAAAATATGACATTACACTGGACTTTTTTGTGAGGGATACTGTGGATAGTGCCCTTTTCATGTACAGTGGTCTATGTTTTCAAACCATGTTGGGAGTTACTCTGGTTGTAGAGCCAATACTGTAGCCAATTCATTTCAGTGAGGTTAAAATTTACGCTCTCTATCATTATCCTCTGACAATGCAACACTTGCAGATTGTGCCTGAGGTGTTACCTCTCTACGCCAATCCACCCACCCCCGGAGGCTCACGGTCCCCTTTCGTGAGTATGTGCGTGGTGACCATGGGGCCCAGAGCTAATGCAGCCTTCCTTCTTTCCTGGGCTGCATTTCCTTTCCCTTCCCCTCCTTTCCTGTCCTAGCTCCTTCCACTCCGCCCTCTCCCCTCCCTCTCTTGGTGTCCTTGTTTATGTTGGCCCTGCTGTCATCCCGGTTATGTTGGCTTTGCGATTTGGTTTTTTTGAGTAATTACTTCATCCTTTTGTCATTCTCTGGTCCCCCTCTGGGGTTTAACCTCCATTACTAAATTTCTATTCTGTAGTGTGAGCCATTGGGGGAAGAGCACCTTACCTAGTATCTCCAGTGTGTGCCCTCCTAGTTCCTTCCATCTTTTCCTTCACGTAGTTGTCTGATGCTAGGGTACATAGCCAGCACGGTAGCCAGCCCGTGTGGTGGGGTCGCTATGTACCCTTGTGGTTGAGCTCCCTGAAACCACAGGGATCACACTTCTGATACCTGTGCTGTGACCTCCTCATGTAAGCCTAGGAGTGGTTTCTTGTCATCTTGAAGCATTGGAACTCCCGGCAATGGCCGCCGTGCGAGATGGCCCTTGCTGTAGCTGGGTGGTGCTTGTGGGGAGAGCCCCTGATTGGAGTGGGTGGTATCAGGGTGGATGCTATGCAAATGAAATGCATATGGGTCCAGAACTCTGGCCGTTGTTCTACGGCCGTCTCTTTGAATGGAAATGATTCTTTTTGTGCTGCTTCTTCTGCCCTTTTGGCCTTTCCTTCCATGGCTACCCCCTGGGAGGTGGGTCAGGCTTGTTGGCTAGGGGCGAAACATTTCCCCCGCTATATGGTTTGCACCAGGACTGATGGGGATACTTTCACCAATACCAAACCTTTATTTTTTGTGGAACACATTGAAGACAAGTTTGGCGAAGTGGACTCTCTGAGCAAGATGCAGTAGGGTTCGTTGTTGATCAAAACTGCTTCAGCTGCCCAGTCTGTGGCCCTTCATGCCTGTGACCATCTTGGCAAAATTCCTGTGTCCATTATTCCCCATCAGTCTTTGAATATGGTTCAAGGTGTAATTTTTCACACGGACCTCATCCTTCAAACTGATGAGGAACTTAGAGACAATCTAGGACGGCGGGGTGTTCACTTTGCTTGGTGTGTTCAGAAGCGCTCGAAGGACAATTGCATAGATACTGGTGCCTTTATCCTGACATTCGAAGAGGATACCCTCCCTGAGAAGGTCAAGATGATGGTTTATCGATGTGACCACCACCTATGAGATGTTTTAAGTGCTTGCATTTTGGACCCGTCTTCCCACTGTTTGCAGACCCCTCTCTGTGGTGACTGTTGTTTTCCACTCCATGAGGGGAGTTCCTTTGTTCCCCCTCCTGTGTGTGTTGATTGTCATGGCAATCATTCTCCAGATTCACCAGATAGCCCGGCTTATAAGATGGAAAGAAGGTACAGAAGTGTAAGTCCCTTCATCATCTAACCTACACTGAGACTCGTCAGAAGTATGCATGTGTTCATCCTGTGTCAATTACTTCTAGCTATGCTTTAGTTACATCTTCATCCCTTCCTCCCCCTTCCTTACCCCAGTCCCGAACCCCTCTCCACCACCCCCCTCCCCTGCAGTTCCCACGCCCTCCCCTCCAGGCACCGCTCCCCCTCCCCAGCCGGAGAAGTGTCCCACTTTTTCAGCGTCTGCCAGTCAAGGGCGCCACTCCCGGAACCCCCCTTCCCGGCACCTTCCAGGCCATAGGTCTGCTGCCACACGACGACCATGAGAGCCATGGTCTGTGGGCCCCTAGGTCGCGCGCTTTTTTTCTGTTCCAGATCTTGCTGCAGCTGGCCCCTTTTTTAGCAGCACAGCCCTCCTCGATCTCAAACAGAAAAGAAGAAGAAACATAAGTCCTGGGACAAGGAGCCTCTGGTGTTGCCAGAGGTCCCGTCCCCACCTTTGCAACCTGACTCTGACCTGCTGTTCATGAATGTCGCCCCCTCCTTGTTTGTACCCTCAGGGGGCTCAGCATTTAGTTGCTGGGTCCGGGCTTGGCGACCCCGGGGTCCCTGAGCTGGGAACTGGGAAGCGCCACCAGTCAGTCCTCAATACCGTAAACTCTGAGCATGCTTCAACGACCACCGTAAGGCGCGACGGTGGGATGTTGTAAAGTACAGAGCCTGGGTTGCAAGGATGGTATAAACCTCTATAAAAACCCCTAAGTCTCAAGGTGTGCTGAGCGCCAAGGAGACGCATGGCTGTTGAGGTAGAACAGTTGCTAGCGGGCGACCACTGGGGAACCTGCCGTCCCCCTGGTTGTATTAGGCTTACCCAGGCAAGTGGGGCTCTGTCTGGGTGGACATTCCTTTCCCTAGCTGCTTGTGGGACCACCATGAAAAGAAATACGAGTAGTGCAGAAGCATGAGTCTCTAAGAAAGGAAACTTCATTTCTTTACAGTATGACCCCTTCCCTGCCTACACCAGGGGGGGTGGGGGTGGGGGGGAACGGCAGTCTAAATTACCTGGTGAGACGTATTCTCCTCGATTTCTGGTTTGCAGCCGAACAGATGGGGACTCATTTCTGAACACAAAGTCTCAGTTTTTTGTGGAAAATTTAGAGGACAAGTTTGGAGAAGTTGAGGGCATGTCTAAAATGAGGTCTGGAGCAGTCCTCATACAGACAGCATCCCCAGCACAGTTACGGGCACTGCTTTCTTGTGACAAGCTTGGTGACGTTACAGTCTCCATTACGCCTCATAAGAGCCTCAATATGGTTCAAGGACTTATTTTTCATCGTGACTGTTGTTGCAGTCTGACGACGAGCTCCGTGCAAATCTGAAATGCCGCGGTGTCCACTTTGTACGACGTGTCTTCAGGGGACCTAAAGATAGTAGGGTCGCCACCGGTGCCTTCATCTTGGCTTTCGAGGGAGACACCCTACCCGAGAAGGTCAAGGTGATGATACATCAATGTGATGTTAAGCTTTACGTCCCTCCTCCCATGTGCTGCTTTAAGTGCTGGAGGTTTGGGCATGTGTCATCGAGATGTGACGCCACCCCCAACCTGTCAGGATTGTGGACGTGCCTCCCACCCCAACGTCCCGTGTTCGCCGTCCCCTGTTTGTGTCAACTGCAGACAGAAACATTCACCTTGCTTGTCAGACTGTGCGGTTTATCAAAAAGAACGGAAGATTATGGAGTATAAGACCTTGGACAGGCTCATCTACACAGAGGCTAAACGCAAGTACGACCGACTTCACCCTGTGCGCATTTCATCGACGTTTGCTGCAGCAGCTTCGATGTTGCCATCCCTGGTGACGAGTCCCCAAACTCAGCCACTTTTTGTGGGCCCTCCAGCCCGGCCGTCTATTCCTGCCCCCCCCCCCCCCCCCCCCAGGTAGTTGGGTGAACACCCTCTTCCATTGCTCCTCTGTTATCAACATCGGGAGTAACAACCCCTCTTTCTTTGGGGACTTCAGTCCCCACCTCTGAGCCGGAGAAGTGCCTGCCTCCACCGGCTCCCCTTGCGTGGAGGGGATTGCTTGGTGCCCTTCCTTCCACAGTTACTGCCCCTCCAGATGTCAGCCAGTGGCTGAAAAAGCCACCACCTGAGGGCTGTAGGGCTTCCAGGTCTTCCTCGGTCCATGAGACTGGGTCAGAAAAGCCCACCCAGCCTGTTAAACCGAAGGACAAAAGGGACCCTATCAAAAAGAAGAAAAAGCAAAAGGAGAAGGACATAGAGACAGAAAAGGACTTCACCACCGCACCTGAAGATGATGTGGAGCATCTAGCGTCCACTCAGGAGCTAGATGTTGCTCGACCCGCAGCTGCTATGGAAGTTGATCAGGCTGCTTCGCAATTGGTGGCGGCGAGCGCTTCTAAGGTGTAACCTATCCCTCCCCAGGTCCTTTCATGTCTTCACAGTCGGATACCATTATCCTTCAATGGAACTGCCGTGATTTTTTCCACCTCCTTGCTGAGTTGAAACAGCTTTTGTGCCACTTCTCTGCCACTTGTCTGGCCCTACAGGAAACTTGGTTTCCTGTTCGGCGGCCCCCCTCCCTCTGTGGCTACTGGGGTTACTATAAGAACCGCGTAGAATACGACAGGGTGTCTGGCGGTGTCTATGTTTATGTTCTTGCCACTGTTCCTAGTGCCCCAGTGCCACTTAACACGGCTCTCGAGGCTGTGGCTGTTAGAATCTGGACTGGAATGGAGCTTACCATCTGTTACCTCTACCTTCCCCCAGATGAGGTTGTCCCTCTTGCTGACCTAGCTGCCTTGTTCACTCAGCTCCCCCCCCGCCATTCCTCCTTTTGGGGGACTTTAATGCCCACCACCCTTTATGGGGTGGGGCCCAGATCTCGGGCCAGGGTAGGAATATTGAGGCTCTCTTGGCACAGCAGGACATTTGCCTCCTTAACACTGGTGCTCCCACATATTTTAGCTTGACTCATGGCACATACTCGGCCATTGACCTCTCTCTTAGTAGCCCGGGTCTTCTTCCATACCTCAGTTGGAGGGTCCACGACGCCCTCTCTGGTAGTGACCACTTTCCTATCCTGGTTTCTCTTCTTCAATCCCGACCCCCTGACCAGCTGCTCTTAGTGGAGCTGATTGGGCAGCCTACACCTCAGCTACTATGGCCATTACTCCGCTTCCTGGTGACATTGATATGGCAGTGGACGAGGTCACTATGGCCATTGTTTCTGCTGCCGAGGCAACTGTCCCCTGTTCTTCAAGTACCCTAAGGCGTAAGTTAGTCTCTTGAAGCTATCCGTGACCACCGGTGAGCCCAGCAACGTCACTGGCGTCATCCTTCCCTAGGGAATCTGGTTGCCTTTGAACGGCTGCGGGCCTGGGCTCGGCGGTTAATCCGGTGGAGCAAACGGGACTGCTGGGAACAATATGTTGCCACCATAGGTTCTCGCACCTCCCCATCTCAGGTGTGGTCGCGGGTTCGGTGCATTTTTGGCTTTCACCCTCACGCGTCTGTCCCTTGCCTTTCTCTTCAGGGTACACTTTGTACTGACCCAGTCGCCATTGCCGAACATCTGGCAGAGTACTTCACTCGTATTTCCGCGACAGCAGGCTACAGCGCAGAATTCCACGCCGTTAAAGAGCAGGCTGAGCATTCGCAGTTGTCGTTTCGCACGCACCGTTGGGAACGATACAGGGCCCATTTAGTGAATGGGAGTTCCAAAGTGCCCTTACAGCTTGCCCCGATACCTCTCCAGATCCAGACTGAATTCACAACCAGTTTCTTCACCATCTCTCGCCGCACTGTCAGGGTGAATTACTCGCCCTGTTTAACCGCATCTGGACGGAGGGCGTTTTCCCACCTCGTTGGCAGGGTAGCGTTACCATCTCGGTGCTGAAACCTGGTGCAGATCCGCTGGTGGTTGATAGCTATTGCCCTATCAGCCTTACCAACGTTATGTGCAGACTCCTGGAATGTATGGTGAGTCGGCGGCTCATGTGGATCCTCGAAGCTCGGGGCCTCCTATCCCAGCA
Source organism: Schistocerca piceifrons (assembly GCF_021461385.2). Lineage (NCBI taxonomy): Eukaryota > Metazoa > Arthropoda > Insecta > Orthoptera > Acrididae > Schistocerca > Schistocerca piceifrons. The sequence continues at coordinate 574,047,469 of NC_060138.1, forward strand.
ACAGGGGGGTTTCCGTCAGGGCCGCTCAGCGATCGACAATTTAGTCTCTCTAGAGTCGGCTATTCGTACAGCTTTTACTCGACGAGAACATTTAGTTGCTGTTTTCTTTCATCTTCGGAAGGCGTACGATACCACCTGGCACCATCATATCCTTGCTACGCTGCACGAATGGGGCTTACGGGGTCCACTTCCGATTTTTCTACGAATTTTCTCTCCAATCGCTCCTTTCGGCTTAGAGTTGGCACTTATTTTAGCTCTGCTCATATTCAGGAAAACGGTGTCCCACAGGGCTTGGTTCTCAGTGTTCCCCTCTTTTTGGTGGCGATTAATGGTCTTGTGGCTGCGGTGAGCTCAGCGATCTGTTCTTCCCTATATGCCAATGACTTTTGTCTTTATTACAGTTCCCCAAGCATTAGTGTCACTGAACGGCGGCTGCAGGGAGCTATCCGTAAGGCACATTTTTGGGCTTCCAACCATGGTTTTCAGTTCTCAGCCTCTAAGACCCAAGTGATGCATTTCTCTTGTCGTCGAAACGGTCCACCTCCATCCAGAGCTCTACCTTGCCAATGAACTCCTTCGTATTGAGAAGACGCATCGCTTCCTTGGCATGCTGTTTGATGCTCAGCTCACTTGGACACCTCATCTTCGCGAGCTTAAACAACAGTGCTGGCGGCACCTCAACATTCTTCGCTGCCTCAGCCACACCGTTTGGGGGGCTGTACGAACAACCCTCCTACAGCTCTGTAAGGCCTTAGTCCAGTCCCGTCTTGCCTACGGGAGTGTGGTGTAAGACTCAGCAGCACCTTCAACATTGCAGATTCTCGACCCGATTCTCCATTGTGGCGTCAGACTGGCGACAGGTGCCTTCCGCACTAGTCTGGTGACTAGCCTTCTTGTAGAAGCTGGAATCCCTCCGCTACGATTCTGCCGACAACAGTTGCTTGCGTCATACATCGCCTGTGTCCATGTCTCGCCCGACCACCCAAACCGCAGGCTCCTTTTTCCATCTTCTGCACTCCCCTCCCCACGACGACGGCCTAGGTCGGGTCTCACGATTGCAGTCCGCTTTCGTTCCCTTCTCTCATCACTTGAGTCCATACCCCTTCCTCCATCCTTCCGGCCCTCTTCTTCTATCCCTCCTTGGTCCCTCCCTCGCTTGCGGCTTTGCTTGGGTTTGTCCTGTGACTCCAAGTCTTCTGTTCCACCTGCCAGTCTTCGTCAACAATTCTTGGCTCTTCTTGCCTCGTTTCGCGATGCAGAAGTAGTCTACACCGATGGTTCTGTGGTCGATGGACGCATTGGGTTTGCTTTCATCCACGGCGACTATGTTGAGCAGCATTCCCTGCCTTGTGGGAGCAGTGTTTTCACTGCGGAGCTGGTTGCTCTTTATCATGCACTCGCTCACCTTTACTCCTGCCCTGGGGAGTCATTTGTCATATGCAGTGACTCCCTGAGTGGATTGCAAGCACTCGACCAGTGTTTTTCTCGGGGCCCTTTGGTGCACAGTATTCAAGGTGCTGTTTTTGCTCTCGCCGAGTGTGGTCATTCAGCGATGTTTGTGTGGACCCCGGGCCACATCGGCATTCCATGAAACGAACGTGTCGATTGGTTGGCCAAGCAGGCCACCACTTCGCCACCCCTGGAGTTTGGTCTCGTGGAAAGAGACCTCCGGTCAGCCCTACATCGCAAGGTCCGCGACGTTTGGAGCTCTGAATGGTCTGTCTTGAACATGCTCCGCATGGTCAAGTCGTGCACGGCCGTATGGAACTCATCCTTGAGGGGCATGCTTAGGGACTCAGTTGTTCTCTGCCGTCTCCGAATTGGACATACGCGGTTGGCCCACAGCCTTTGTTGTGAGAACCCACCCAAGTGTCGCTGTGATGCAGGGCTGACAGTGGTCCATCTTCTGATGGACTGCCCCCTTTTAGCCCCCCTTTTAGCCCCCTTGCGGCAGTCCTTTAATTTACCAGCTGCACTTCCTTTAATTCTAGGTGACGATGCCTCTATAGCTGACTCAGTTATATGTTTTATCCGTGCAGCTGGGTTTTATCACTCGCTCTAGTGTGGGTGCTCTCACATGATTTTTCAGGCTACACCCACTCCAGCGACTTTTAATTGTGACGTGGATACCAAAATAGTGTCTTTTATGGTAACAAGTTGTGTTGGTACCTCTATCAACGCTTTCCAGCTGAAGGTTCTTTGTTTGTAGTTGAGTGGTTGACCTTTTACCTGATCCATCAAACACTGTAGTCTGTTTTACTCTAGTCAACTATTTGCTCTGCTCCTTTTAAGTGTCCTCTATTTTGTGTTATCCTTGTGCTGGTCATGGTACCTTTTCTGCCATTCATCTTTCTCTTTCTTCTCTGTCCCTCATCCCTTCATTACACTGGTCGCCACACGACGACCTTTGCGATAGTGACCACTTCCCATTGATTCTCTTGCTCCATTCCCGCTCATTTTAGCTCTGTACCCCTTGGTGTTCCCTCGCTCTGGGTGCAGAGGTTACGCTTTTACTGTATAGGCCTTTTACAAGTATGTCTGTTTGGAACAGGGGACTGATGACCTCTATGTTTAGCCCCATCAAACCCCAAAACGAATCAACCCACCTTGTCTGTGACGGATGGTGGCATGACGGCATGACTGGCTTTCGCCTGTTTCCCACCCATTTGAATCATCATTCTGTTGTTATCCAGTGGAATTGTAATGGATATTACCGTCGCCTTCCAGAGTTGAAACCCCTTATTTCTTTTTACTATGCAAATTGTGCGGTTCTACAGGAATCTCATTTTACAGATGATCTGTCACCGACTCTCTGTGGTTTCCGTGCTTTGTTGAAATCGGTTCGGCCCCCTGCGGGCCTCTGGTGGCGTTTGTACATCTGGACTCTGGGGTCACAGTTTGCAATCTTTATCTCCCTCCTGACAGGACTCTTACACCTGCTGCCTTAACTGCCCTTCTTCAGCAACTTCCTCCTCCCTCCTTCCTTCTCGAGGATTTTAATGCTCATCGTCCCTTGTAGGGCAGTGTATTTCCATCTAGTCGGGGTCTTCTCATAGACCAGTTTCTTGCAGGCCACGGCTTGTGCCTCCTTAATGATGGCTCCCCTACCCATTTCAGTGCTGGTCATGGTACCTTTTCTGCCATTCATCTTTCTCTTTCTTCTCTGCCCCTCCTCCCTTCATTACACTGGTCGCCACATGATGACCTATGCGATAGTGACCACTTCCCATTGATTCTCTCGCTCCATTCCCGCTCCCCGATGGACAGATTACCTCGTTGGCCTCTCTGTACTATACAGGTCGTTTATTCTACCTCTTTGTTGGGTTGTATTGATGATGTCCTACGTGACGTGTCCGATGCGATTGTTTGTGGTGCTAGCCTTGCTATCCCACACTTGTCTGGACCATTTCGCCACCGGCAAGTCCTGTGGTGGAATACGGCCATTGCCATTGCCCTCTGTGATCACCATCGAGCTTTGCAACACCTTAAGAGGCACCCATCTGCTGCCAATCTTATTACCTTTAAACGCCTTCATGCCAAAGCCCTTTACTTAATCCAATGTAGCAAACGGGTATGTTGGGAATGCTTTGTTCTTCCCTCAGTTCTAATGTCTGTAAGTCACAGGTAAGGGCTATACTTCACTCTCTCCGAGGTTGCCATCGGCAGTCTACCCTCCCGGGCGGCCTTCGCACGGACCCGTTGATTCTTGCGGAACATCTTGCGACCCATTTTGCAACAGCATCAGCATCGACCTCCTATCCGGCTGCTTTCCTTCACCAGAAACAGCGGGACGAAGCTTCCGCCTTATAGTTTGCCCCTTGTCAGTCAGAATCTTACAACGAACCTTTTTCTGAATGGGAACTTCTTTCCGCACTTTCTTCTTCTCATGATATGGCCCCTGGACCAGACTCCATTAATAACCAGTTGCTTCAACATCTCAGTGCACCACAATGACGACATCTTGTCCACGTGCTTAACCGTATTTGACTCCTGTGACTTCCCTTCTCAATGGAGGGATAGCATCATGGTTCCCATCCTTAAGCCTGGTAAGAACCCCCTGTTTGTTGAAAGCTATTGGCCAATTAGACTGACAAACGTTGTTTGCAAGTTACTTGAATGGATGGTAGCCTGTCGGCTCAGTTGGGTCCTCGAATGGATCAATTGTCCCCTTAGCAGTGTGGCTTCTGAGAGGGACGGTCTCCGATTGATCATGTACTTCAATTGGAATCTGCAGTTCAGCAGGCTTTTTCCTAGTGCCACCATTTGGTTGCAGTATTTTTAAACCATTGCAAGGCCTATGATCTGCCAGTTCCTGTTCCATCGGTCATTCAGGGTTTGGGTTGGTACTGTATTTAGTTCTCCACAGACCCAGGAGAATGGCATCCCACAGGGTTTCGTATTGAGTGTACTTCTTTTCCTCATTGCTTTAGACGGACTTGTGGCCTCCGTCGGTCCTTTGGTCACCCCTGCTCTGTATGTGAATGATTTCTGCATTTGCGTTAGTTCCTCTTTGATTGTCTCTGCAGAGCGGCAGCTCAAGGCTGCTATACAGCGTGCCTCTGCATGATCCCTCTCACACGGGTTTCAATTCTCTCCTTTAAAAATGCAGTTGGTCCACTTCTGTCGCCGTACTACAGTCCACCCCACTCCAGAGCTCTACCTCAATGCACAATGATTACCTGTGGTCCCACAGTTTCGTTTTTTGGGTCTTCTTTTCGACAACAAGCTCACTTGGCTGTCTAATATCAGACTTCTGAAGATAGGATGTTTCTGTAAACTCAGTGTCCTTCACTTCCTTGCCCACACCTCCTGGGGTGTGGATCGTTCCACTCTTCTCCGCCTTTAGTGCTGTCTTGCTTGGACTATAGTTGTCAAGTTTATGGTTCGGCTGCTCCTTCCACACTGCGCCTCCTGGATCCGGTCCACCATTGTGGTATCGGTTTGGCCACCGGTGCTTTCCCCTATTAGCCGTATTGATAGTCTCTTGGGTGAAGCTGGGATCTCCCCCCCCCCCCCCTCCCCCCTTTTCTGTTCGGCGGTCCCACCTTCTGGTTTCTTAAGCAATCGCTGTCTGTTTCTCTCCCGCTCATCCTCTCTATTCTGTCCTGTTCCCAGACCAAGGACGTCGCTCACCTGATTTCTGCCCTCAGGCGAGTTTACTGGTTGGGCTGCGCCTTGCGTTTCTTTGCCGTGATTTTCAGCTTCGTCCTGTCTCCCACGTTCCCTCTCCAACCCCCCCCCCCCCCTACCCCCCCTCCCCTACCCCCCCCCAGTTCCTCAGCCATTGATTCACATGGATCTCCCCCGAGGTCCGAAAGTTTCTGTTCCCCCGATGGTGTATGGTGTTCCATTGTTTTTTCCACCTTATTTTATGGGAGTTTCGGGATGCTGTTGTTTCTTACACTGATGGCTCTAAATCTGCTGATTGTCCTGTGTTGGCATGGAAAATCGTCTCCTGCCAACTGCTTGTGAGGTGTTAACTGCGGAACTCATGGCAATTTCCCGGGCCCTTACTTTTATTAAATGGTCCCGACTCAACCTCGTTTCGTTATGTACAGACTCAATGAGTGGCCTTCAGGCTATTGACTGGTGTTTTTCCCACCATCCCTTGGTCTTCGCCATCCATGACCGTCTCGCTGATCTTCACCATGATTCTTGTTCCGTTGACTTCCTTTGGGTCCCTGGCCATGTGGGTATCCCAAGTAATGAGCTTGCTGATCGTTTGGCTGGGGGAGCAGTCATTTACCCCACCTTCTCTGTAACCCCTCCTGCAGTGGATTTATGACTTCATATCAAATCCCACTTCGCACAGTCATGGGCCAACTCTTGGGAGGCTACCTCCCTGTCTAATAAACTTCATGTGATTAAGGTGACACTTGTCCCGTGGCATTCTTCCTTCAGCTTCTCCCGAAAGGACTCTACCATCCGTGTCATCTCCGCATCGGCCATACCAGACTGACCCATGGTTTTCTTTTGCGTAATGAGCCACCCCCACTTTGTGGTTGTGGAGCCTTCCAGTCAGTAGCCCACATTTTGGTGGAATGCCCCCTTCTTTTGGCTCTGCGTACTAAGTACAGACTTCCCTGCACTTTACCTTTGCTATTGGCTGATGATTCCAGGATGGTTGAACTGGTTCTCAGTTTCCTCCATGAAAGTGGTTTTTATTTTCAGTTATAAGGTTTTTAATCTCCCTCTGGAGTAGGGGCAGGGCGGTAAGGGTTGGGGTGTCTCCCACTGTAAGCTGTGTTTGGAGATTCCTGACTCCCCTCCCTGGCCAAGATCCTCTTTTCTCTCCCTTTTACTCTGTTTTTATCGCTTTTTAGATTTGGTTAGTTACAACACGCACTTTTACATTCTAGCTGTTGAACGCTCTTGAATAGCAGGTGGTCTTGCCTGTACTGCATCAGAGGTGGGATATTTCCTGCCTCTAGCATAGCCTTGGGGTTGCCCACTTGCTGACTTCCCTCCTCTTTTTTCACCATTGACAACATGACTGCACTTTTACTTTTTTTAGCCTGTTACCTTTTATTATTATGATTCTCTGAGATGTAAATCCGTCCGAATTGATCACCTTTGACACAAGGGACTGATGACCTTGCTGTTTGGTCCCTTAAACCTCAATCAACCAACCAACCATCTCTATGCCAACCAAGGAGTAGATGCCTTTTCTTTTTGGACACCAAACTCCCACTAAAAACCATCTAAGCCAGGTGGTTATTGACGTGTTTGGGTGGCACTAGTTGAGAGAGTGCGAAACAATTTCTGTGTCGCATCATCAGTTTCAGGGTGCGGGGACTACAGTAAAGTGGCAGTGGTGCATCAGTTACAAGCTACTAGACACCAGAGGCTGGTATTAGACTCTGGGACGTACGTCAACAGGAAGCGTGTAGTATGCAATCGCGGAGTAATTTCTGTGTCACATCGTCAGTGTGTGGGTGTGGGGACTACAGTAAAATGGCAGCGGTTACAAGCTACTAGAGACCTGAGGGCGAGATTAGTCTCTTGGAGATACGTCGGCAGGGAGCCTGTAGTATGCAATCGCGAAGCAATTTCTGTGTCACACAGGGGGATATCATTAAACATACTTTGCACATGAAATCAAGCATATCCCACATAATAATGGAACTGATTCAACTATCTGTGCAGATAGAAATGTAATAATTATTGTCTTTACTTCTCATCCTGTCCGGTAAGTCTCCCTTGATCTAGGGCTCTGGGTGCCTGTTTTGTAACTCCCCCCATTTCCTAAACCTTGCCAGTCCCCTTCCTTCACCCCTCTTCCTTCCCCTTCAACCCTTCTGCTGAACCTTGCGTGAACATTGAAATATGAATACACACTGATTCATGGCATGCCTTGCTCATCAAACACCACCATTTGCATTGGTATTGTCGTAGTGTGCTGTTTACAGTGCCAGTCCAAAATGGTTTAAAACAAATGATCAGCATGCCAGCTGTCAGATAAGGTCACTCTACTGGTTTTTTACAGCAAAGGAACGTTGCAGTGGTGGAAATTTATTGACAGATAAGTGAGGCGTGTGGCTCAAATGTGATGAGTGATAGCAAAATGTTGAAGTGAGAGCTTTCAAGGATGGGTGGGGAAAATGCCCGTGATGAACCATGAGCAGGCTGACCATCAGTGATCTCAGATTATTTGGTCAATGTTGTCTACAAAAAGATTCGTGAACACCAGTGATTCACAGTTTCAACTTTAGCTCTGTAATTTTTGAATTTGGGTAGAACAGCTGTGCACAAAATTGTGTCTGAGAAGCTGCAATTTCCGAAATTGTGCGCTTGTTGGGTTCCCAGGCTGCTTACTGAGAAACAAGAAATGGAAAGAATGGGTTGTGCTCTTTGTTCTTTTGACCAGCATCATAAGGAAGGTGGTTGTTTTTTTTCCCCAGAATATTCTCATGGGACAAGATGCCTCGCATCATCCCAGAGTCTACATGTCAGTCGATGGAATGGCATCACATGGCATCATTGATCAAAGTCCAGGCCAAGCAGATAATCTCAGTGTGCAGTGTTATAGCAACTGTATTTTGGAATGTTATGGCAGTTGTGTTTTGGGATTGACCTGGAGTTGTGTTAGCCAGTTACTGCACTATCCTCAGTAAACTTCGACATGCAATACAAAATAAGCTACATGGCCTTCTGACGTCTGGCGTTTTGTTGCTGCATGACAATGCCAGACCCCATTGTGCCATTCGCACCCAAAATCTGATCCGATCTTTTGGATGGAAACAGATTGTCTGCCCTGAGTACAGTCCAGACTTGGCAGCCAGTGGTTTTCACTTGTTTCACAACCTAAAGTAGTTTCTTCTCAGTGGCAAGTGCTTCACAGCAGGTGACAAGTTGAAAGAAGCAGTTAAAGACTGGTTAGCTTCACAGACAGCGGACTTATGACTTAGGGATACAAAAGCTTGTGGAACATTATGTCAAACGTTTAAACAAATATGGAAACTATATAGAAAAATAGAGAAACATGTAAGGAATTAAATAAAAACAGTCTTTTGAAAATAAATCTGTGGTAGTTTATGTTCTATAAGAAATTGAACCTTACTTTCTGAATGACCCTCGTAGAAAATCAGGATCTTGAAGAATTTGTGCAGTTATGATCCATCCACCCTCCAGCACCTTGGCAAGTTTTTGCAGCAGCACAAATATGGGCAATAGATGGAAGTTGTCAGAAAATATCTTTAAGAAATTAGACATTTGTCTATTGATTAATAGAAATACTTTAATGTTGCACACAGTGCTTTTGCCACCAGTGATGTTAAACTATGTAGCTCAAGCTTAGTACCAATGATACAAAGGCTGCTCGTGATGAGTAGCTTAACAGTGACCATTACCCCACCTTCTTGGTGGTTTCATGTTGTCGACTAAAACCAAGTGAAAGACGTTGACTGAATCATCCAGGATGCTACAAATACTATTTTATAAGGGGCAGTCAAATGAAAATGAGGCAGTAAGTAAGTAAACTGTTTATTATTTCGAAAGTAATCACCATAACTGCTGATACATTTATCCTGTTGTGAGACAAGATGGTCAGTGCAAAATGGAAAAATTTTGTGGTTGCCTGTGGAATTGCACATGCACCTCTTCGTCTGAAACAAATCGATGGCCACAAATGTCTTCCTTCATATCAAGGTTCTGATATTGAGAAGGCTATCTACACTTACAGTGAAAATGTGCTTAATTCATTAGACAAAAAATTGCAGGCAACTGGTATATTTTGTGATCTGTCAAAGGCATTTGACTGTGTAAATCACAATATCCTTTTAAGTAAACTAGAAGATTATAGTGTAACAGGAAATGCTGCAAAATGGTTCAAATCTTATATCTCTGGCAGGAAACAAAGGGTGTTATTAGGAAAGAGACATGTGTCAAGCTATCAGGCATCATCCAACTGGGAACTAATTACATGTGGGGTCCCACAAGGTTCCATTTTGGGGCCCTTACTTTTTCTTGTGTATATCAATGACCTTTCATCAGTAACATTACCAGATGCCAAGTTTGTTTTGTTTGCCGATGATACAAACATTGCAATAAATAGCAAATCAAGTGTAGTCTTAGAAAGATCAGCCAATAAAATATTTGTGGACATTACTCACTGGTTCCTAGCCAATTCTTTGACACTAAACTTTGAAAAAACACACTATATGCAGTTCAGAACTTGTAAGAGGTGTCCCACGAGTATATGTCTAACATACGATGACAAGAAGATAGAAGAAGTGGACAGTGTTAAATTCTTGGGATTACAGCTTGATAATAAATTCAACTGGGAGGAGCACACCACAGAACTGCTGAAGCGTCTTAACAAATCTCTGTTTGCAATGCGAATTTTGTCAGACATAGGGGATATAAAAATGAAAAAGCTGGCATACTATGCTTACTTTCATTCCATAATGTCATATGGGATTATTTTTTAGGGTAATTCATCAAGCCAAGCTAAAGTTTTCCGGGCACAAAAACGTGCAGTAAGAGTTATATGTGGTGTGAACTCAAGAACATCCTGCAGAAGCCTGTTTAGGGAACTAGGGATACTAACTACTGCTTCCCAATATATTTATTCCTTAATGAAATTTGTCATTAAAAATATATCACTTTTTCAAACCAACAGCTCAATTCATGGAATCGATACTAAAAATAAGAATAATCTTCACAAGGATTTAAAGTCACTTAGTCTTGTACAAAAAGGTGTGCATTATTCAGGAACACACATTTTCAATAACTTGCCAGCAGCCATAGAAAGCTTAACAACCAATGAAATTCAGTTTAAGAGAAGCCTAAAGGATTTATTGGTGGCCAACTCCTTCTACTCCATTGATGAATTTCTTAGTAAAACCAACTGATTTGTATATAAGTACAACATAACTTTTGCACCATTTCAGTGCAGTAATGTGTTCATTGTAAATAAGTATTACAGTAGTTGTATTACATGTTTATTACCTTATAAATAAATAAACTTTTTATTTTAAATTCAGTGCATTAGTATTTGTAAAATGACTCTTAGTGTTCATTAAAAAATGACGATCATTCCACTTGGGACCTGTGGAATGGTAGATTAGCTTATTTGTTTTAGTTGTAAATATTTGTCATGTATTGTTGTTTTTCTGACATGTTCCACATCCTGGAGGACCTCCTCACTACGGATCAATTGGAATGAAAGTAAATCTAATCTAACCAAGAATATGGAAATTGTGTGGGGAGATATCAAGACTGTAAGGAGGATGTGTAAGGGCTTCCTGGTGAAACTTCTGCAGCTTACTGAAAACAACCTTAAAAACATGTCATATAGGTCAGCAAATTCAAATGGATAATGGCAAGAGCACAGTATCTTACAAAACAACAGAAAAAGTACTGTTTGGAATACATGTTGCTTCAGTGACTGCACATACACTGCCTGCTTAAGTGTGTGAAAAGTTGAAGTGCATAAGTTGATATGCCTTTCCAGCCAAAATGGCTATAATTACCAGCAATGAAGTCTTTTATACTCAGCATAAAATGTATAGTTGTTAATAGTCTTTAGTCTATTACCTAGTTTGGTGCAGCTCTCCAATGTTAATCTTTCCCATGGAAACTGTTTCTTCTCTGCATAACTGCTGCAATCTGCACCATTTGAACCTACTTGCTGTAGTCAAGTCATGGTCACCTCTCCTGTTTTTAGCTACCGCACATCCCTCTAGTACCAAATTGATACCTCCAGTAGTTATTCAGTTTCCCCTTCTAATCTTCAGCATTCATCTGTAACCCACATTGCAAGGTCCATTTTCTTCTTGTCGGAACTGTTTATTATCTAAATTTCATTTCAGTAAAAGGCTACACGAGACACATGGCTTCAGGAAGTAATTCCTATCTTCCAATTTTTATTTGGAGTTAGCAAATTTCTTTTTCACAAATGCTTTTATTGCTATTGTCAGTCTGCATTCCATGTTCTTTCTAATGTGACCATTGTCAGTTATTTTTCTGCCCAAATTGCAAATTTAATTCCCTGAGTATTACGTGACTTAATATGACTACATCCATTACCCTTACTTTCCTTTAGTTGATGTGCATCTTGCAGTCCCGTTAGCTTAATGGTTCTTCCAAGTCTTTTGACGTATCTGATACAATTGCAGTATCACCGACAAACCTCAAAGTTTTTAAATATTCTCATAAACTTATTATTATTTTTTAAATTTCTCCTTGGTTTCAGTTACTGCTTGTGCAGTGTACATATGGAATAACACTGAGTATAGGCTACAATCCTGTCTCACTCTTGCCTCAATTTTGAATTCCGTTTTAGATCCTTTGATGCTTATAAATGCAGTGTGGTTTCTATATAAGTTGTAGATAACCTTTCACTCTCTGAAATTTATCCTTGCTACCTTAAGAATTTCAAATAGTGTATTACAATCAACATTGTCAACAACCCTCTCTAAATATACAAATGCTATAAAAGTGGGTTTATCTTTCTTCAGTTGTCTAAGATAAATTGTAGGATCAGTCCTGCCTTAACTGTTCATACATTTTTTAAGAACCCAAACTGATATTCATCGAAGTTGGCCTCTTTGTCTTTCCATTTTGCTATAAAAAAATTGTAATCTAAGTCTGTGATTGTTTTGATTGCCTCATATATCTTGCATACAAAGTGTAATAATTTTATCAGGGTATGTTCTGTCAAGGATCTTAATAATTCTGAGAGAATGTCATCTACTTCATGCCTTATTTCCACTTAAGTCTTTGTCAAATAATTCTTGTGGTATCATATTTCCCATCCCACTTTTATTTACTTCCTTTTCCATAAGAGGGTCTTAGAGTTAGTTTGATTTGTATGGCCCTTCTACGCCTATATATTCTTTCCACTTTAGTCATTCCTTCTTTTCTTAGTACTGGTTTGCCGTATTAGCTCCTAATATTCATACAGCTTCTTCTCTTTCCTCCAAAGTTCTTTAAATTTATATATGGGCGACATCCTACCTTCCCATAGTTATTAATGTTTCTGCAGCTATCTGTATCTCGTCGACCCATTCCTGCTTTGTACCTTTTGTACTTTCTGTCAGTCTAATTTTTTAGACATCTTATTTCCCTTTTATTTATTTCTTTTGTGGTATTTTTGTATTTTCTCATTCTGTGAATTGAATTCAGCCTTACGTGTGTTATCCAAGTATTTCTGCTAGGCCTTGTCTGTGTGTCTGTCTGACCTTTGGCTGACTATGTATTTCATCTATCAAAGCTACCTCTTAGTCTTTTATTGCATTCATTTCCCCTCATTCAGTCAATCATTGCATGATGCTGACTTTTAAATCTCTTGGCAACTGCTGATTCTTTTCATTTACAATGTCCTATCCTTTTAATTTCGTACTTTTCTGCAATTTGTTCAGTTTTAATCTGCAGTTCATTAGCAACAAAGTGTGGCCAGAGTCTGAATTTGCCTCTGATATCTTCCAGTGTCTCCAGCACTCGCACATAATACTTTTGGGGAATATAATACTCTCTCCTTCCACTCCATGAAGCGTTAAACATACAACACTCATATTACTGATGAGGAATTTAATGGTGCAGTAGCACAGTGAGAGATGCCTCCTCAATACCTGACAGAATATGTTGCCATCACCTCACTAATAGTGGGAAATCAGGCATACTAACAACATTCAACAAGATATGCCAAAAAGGAATTTTGCTAACCCAGAAGAAATAAAGTGTAACAATACAAATTATGAAAACTGACAGAAACTTCACAGTTAGGAAATTATTAACTGATTAGCTTAATTGCCCTTCTATGCAAATTAAGTCTTTTGTCTTAGTGTTGGATCGACTTCTAGTAACATGTGAACAAGAAAATGGAATACTGCAGTTGGCTGTTTTAAATACCACCCTTTTAGCCATTGCAATAAATGGAATTGTAACTGCCACAGAAACTAATGTTTATTGGCAGTATATGTTGACGAGATCTTTGCTTCTAGTACAGTGCCGCTCCTGGCTGGTCCAACAGATATCTCCAAATGCCTTTACGTGGAACACAGACATAGGTTAAAGCATGGTTGTTGTATTTCATTGATGAAATCACATGTTGTACCCTTTTGCAAACTTAGCCCTTTTCATCCACATTGCAAATTGTACTTATATCACCAAACATTAACAGTTGTTAACTGTGCCCAGTTCCTGTTCTTACTACTCATTAGTAAACTGGTGTGAGTGTCACACATCAAGCAGACAAAGGCTACTTGTATACAGAAATTTATATTACTTTGGAAATATCTTCTGGGAGGAAATGAAGTCTCCAAAAATTCTGTGTATCATGTACCTTAGCTTGACTACTGTTATGGGAGCATCATTATAGGTCCACTAAGCCATATGCACTAGTGTTATTAAGTGCTGTATATCACAGTGGGATCTGAATCACAACAACAGCTTTTGTATATGAACCCAATAGACAGCCTTCTGGTGGAGGTAGGTAATACTCCATTGAAAATAGTGTTTCAGCAACTTCTAATTAATAGTGGGCCTGAAATAAATAAAATGCCATAATACTTTTGTTATTCAGTCTTCTTCCACATACTAACATTTGGTTATTTAGAGTTCATTTATAGAATGGTGGTCAGCTATGTTATGTTTTACTGGTGTTTACAAAGAGCCCCCTTAGGCCCTGGGCACTCAAGCTCTGCTCATGACAACGTTAGTCTCACCATAGCACATACTCTCTCCTGCCACCTGACTGGATCTCAAGCATGCCATTAAGAATGACAGTTACAGGAATTTACCACTATTGATTCTTCTCTGTACTGCAAAAATTTGATGCTTCTGCAAGATATAGGCATATGGTTCCAAAGGTGGATAAACAGTTGGTATCCATATTTCAATAAGAATTTCTTCAAACACTACTCTCTACCAAGTGAATGTGGGCATTTGTGTAGTGGAATTGATAGTTCTACTTTGATTGTTCATCCATATCAAAACTTGCTCCATTCAAGAATCTCTTCAATACTGTGATTCTCAGCAGTCTCCAGGCAATAATAAGATGCTTTCCAGTGCAGCCTAGTCTATAATATCATAGTGCTCTTATATAACCTTTACAGAATAGGGAACACATTTGGAATTGAGCAACATTGGCATCCTAAGTAATGGTCACATTGATGAGGTAACTGAGGCAGTTTGTCAGATGGAACTGTTGATGCTTCGATCCCCTGGAGCTGGTGTAAGGATATAGTACCTATGTTGCCAGCTTCTGCATAAATTGGAAGAGGTGTGGCAAATAAGCACCTATCTCAACATACTCAGGATGATAAGATAACACTAAATAAAAGAATTTATTCTATAGCACTTCCCAAGGAAAGTTGATTTTCCTGTATCATATTCACACTGTACACGTTAAGCTCGCATGTGGATATATCTTCCTACTAGACACCAGATCAGGTGTCGCTGCATAAAAATTTCAACAATTCAAATATTGTTGAATGCCTAGATGTATGAAAGCTGTGGCACACAGTTAAAACAATCCTTATCACAGATTCTGATGGATGACTAATGCAAACAGTGTTTATTGTAACCCAAGAACACTATGATTTAATGGTTGAACAGTACCCACACATGGAAGACTAGGACCAACACAATTAGCGATACCCAATTGGCCGGTGGAACCTTGTGTTCCAGCATATATTGACATTACTTCCAATAGGTGTTGCAGCCACCAGGCTGCTCATGCAACTGCTGTTGTGTTAGCAAGCCTGGTGGCCTCTGGCAGATGAACTGAGCACAAACTTCATGCCTGAAGTATGAAGCGGTGCGCACACAGAACTGGTAGTTCCAGCACTCTTCTTCCTTTACGAAGAAGTGAGCACTGCGCTCACATCCATTCTTGTGCGTTCGACGTAGGTTGTTGAGTCATGTGATTAGACACCACCGGTGCATAGGGTCATATGTGGCACAAGTGCGGACTGGTGTGTGGTGCGTACCTACCTGTGAGAGGCCATATAGGAGGACAGGCAATGCTGGTGCAGCTTCCATATCCACATCAGCGTCCAGACACAGGGAAGGAGATGGTAGCAGAACTGGTGGCACCAACTGTGCTGGAGGTGGTAGAGATGGAAGCATTGGCTGCAACAGTGTAGCTGGGTTCCCAATATGGCCCCTGACAGCTGAAGAAGGCACCCACAGCAGAAGAGACAGTTTTGAAAACATCGGCAGTGGCAGTGAAGGCGAGGGCGCTAGCTATGATGTACGAGATGGTTCGGCAGATGAAGGCACGAGATGGTGGAGGTGCACACAGTGTGCAGCCGCCCACACGAGGTCGTATCTGGTCGATGCATCGTGACACCCTCCCCGCAGCCATGTGGATGTCGCAAAGGCTTTGGCCATGCGTAATCTAGATTACTACCGGCATCCATTTTGTCTGTAATTTCATGGTGAACATGGGGTGTGGCAACGCAGCAATAGATTCAGTATGGTGGCACAGTGGTTTAATGCCAGTATGCGACACTTCAAAATGCAAATAAATAATTGATGATTGAGAAAGCTCTCTTGTTAAAATTGTACTTTAACCCCGCACACTGTAAAACAGAAAATAGAGCACAAAGGTTTTGCAGATGATCCTCTTTAAAGTCACCAGACAATACTGTGTCATCTTAATAGTTGATGCAGGAGAGAGAGAGAGAGAGAGAGAGAGAGAGAGAGAGAGAGAGAGAGAAGAAAAACTAAAAAACTGCTGGTGCTCATGCCTCACCAAAAGACAAATGCTGGCATGGATAAAACCTAAATGGGGCATTGATAACTAGATGGCATTTAGATTTCTCATCTACCAGCAGCTGTAGATATGCATCTGCCAAGTCAGTCTTTGAACAATAATGCCCCCCCCCCCCCCCCCCCCCCCCTACACCATCCCAATAATTTTGCTAACAGCTCATCAGGGCAATACAAAGGACTGGTCTCAATCATTGACTGTACGTTAATAGATTTTAAAATCCACCTCAGAGGCATAATTTACTGGTAGGTTTTTTACTGTCACCTTTGGTGTTGACCATTCACTGGAGGAAATAGGTTGAATAACATCAAGGGATTGAAGATTGATCTAATTCTGCATCTGGTTGAACCCGTAAAGTAACTGGCACCATGCGGGCCCAGGAAAAACAGGGGCAGACAAACTGTTTCATAGTAATACAGGTCTGAAATTCTGTTGCACAACCCAGTCCCAGAGAAAACGGAGAGGCAAATTTGGCACAGAGAGCACCTTACTGTTGATATGGAACTTTATCAAAAACCACAAGCATTTCATCATTGATGGAGAATCCAAACAGCTTAAAAGCATCCACACCAAACAGATTTTCGGTCTAAGCATTGTCAGCAAATAGGAATGTTAGTGAATGAACCACAGCCTTGTAAGTCACAGGTTCAGAAAACTGTCCAAGAATGGGAATCTGTTGCTTGTTATAACTCACCAGCTTGTGTGACACTGGAGTCAGAGGAACAGAACCCAAATCTACGTAAATCTGAGATTTCATTGCTGTTCCACTCGTGTCCACCTGCATTTGAACGGTTTGTTAAACACATGCATTTCAGTGTATAACTTGTGTTATGACACTGTCACTGCTGACTCACCGAGCACATTCATGTTCATTTCATCCTTACTCAGGTTTGGAAAGGAGTTACATACAGAAGCAAAGTGACCTTTCTTATGGCACCTATTACACATTGCCCAGTGCTTGAGACACGTGGTCCATTCATGTTGAATGAAGCAGTGCGGGCATGAGACCAGCAGAGCATGTGACTGTTGCTGTTGTACATGTCACTGTTGCTGTTGTACATGTGACTGTTGCTGTTGTAATGTGGACTGTTGTTGTTGTAATGTGGACTGTTGTTATTGTAGACGATGATTACGTGTACGATGCTTAGATGTCTGCTGGACTGTTGCAATAGTGTCTGTTCCATTTCAAACTGACTGAAGTCTGGGAGGGGGTGAGAGGAACTGATTTGTGAAACTTTGGACCAGACTTCTGTCTGACTACTTGCAGCCTGTGAAACTTCAAATGACTGATCTATGTTCAATACACCTGCAAGTGTAGAATTTTCACACTGTAGAGCTTGCTCTCGAACTTCCCTATCAGGAGCAAAACCTATGATTTGCATCTGTCACAAAGTTATGACGATGTCTAAGACCACGTAGTTCTGCTGCCCATGGCCTGTATGACTGTTTTGGCTGTTTTTGGGAGAGGTAAGACTCCACATGAGTAGCAATAATGAGAGTATGTTTACAGTGATAGGTGGAAAGTAGTAGCTCACACAGCTGACTGAAAGAAAGAATTGAAGGTTTTTGTAAGGGAGTGAGCTGACATAACAACTGATAATGCAAGATGAAATTTACTACAAGAAAAGGACCTTGCACAGGTTTATGTCTGTCACCCAAGATACCTGGAAATGTTGCCGCATGTGTTTTTTGTAAGCATCCCAGTCTTCTGGTGCATCATTGTTTGGAGGAAACAGCAGTGGATATGTTGTTGATGGGGCCGCAGGTTTTGCCAGTGTAGTTGTTAAACTGGAAATAGCAAATGTCAGCACCTGCTGTTGCTCAAAAAGTGATTTAAGCACTGCCTCTCCAGGAATTAAACTCAAAGAACCAATGACGGAAGTGAAACGTGGAGCTGAATCTCATTCTCATTGCCAAAAAAGTGTTCTGACCCAAGAACACTCTAAACTATTGCTCAAACAGTACAAGCACATGGAAGACAAGGTACAATACAATTATCAATACACAAGTGGCCAGAGGAGCCTTGCACTCCGGCCTATATGGACATCAGATCCAACAGGGGGCACGACTGGCAAGCTGCGTGTGCACTGCTGTCGTATTAGCAAGCCATATGGCCTCTAGTGACCAAATCAAGCACAAACTTTACACACGAACTGTGAAGTGGTGTGCGCACACACAAAATTGGTAGTTACAGTACTGTTAAAATAATTACAAGAAAGCAGTTATTATCACAAGTCTAATTTCCTTGTTAGGAAAATTGAATTTATCAATAGATACAACTTGAGAACCCTGTATCCCTGGAGGCTTTCAATCCTAGTGTATTTCATATGTTCATTACCATCTTCTTCATTTTTTCTTTACTGTACTTTTTATTTAATCATGTCTCATCATTTACCATATTCGTATTTCAATAATTTGTTACATAGGTAGAGCACCACCATTTAATGCCATAAATTGCCTTTTTCCTCCAGAAATCAGAAAAACCACATGTAATGTCTCTCTTAATTTTTCCTTATCCCTTGCAGTGACCCTCCCTTGCTGACAACATGGGGAGATCGTGCCTTCTGCAACAAGATTCTGTTCTGGGAGAAAGGGGAGGGGGTGGTTCACAGGCCATTCTTATACTGACATGCAATCTCTTATACAGCTATTAGTGTTACTAGGAAATGAGTGACTAATAACCCCATTGTTAAATCTGATTAATCCAAATTCTTTCACTACAGTTTTAAGAATTTTTGTGAAGCATCTTTTCAGTGGAGAAAGAGTAGTAATGCAAAAAATTTTTAAATTCAGTTGCAGACAACCATATCGCCAATGTGACATTTAATATGCTCTGACAGATTGTTGAGTTCTTACGTAGCCTTGTGTATTAGTCCTTTCTGTGTTAATGTTAATTTATTGATTTATTTAGGGAGATTGTATTTGATCCTAGTGTGACATTGTAACATACTTATATAACACAGGTTTTTTTTGGGGGGGGAAAGAGAAATGATGATGTACATGCTGTAAAGCATTTTTCAAAGTACGAAATTCTGTTATTAAGATGGCTCTGCTGGATATTCTAGAACAAGCAACCAGTATAATTTTTTTTAATGCTTCAGTATGCTAAAAACTCTACCACCATAAGTCCAACTTCCCCAATAAATGTTCTATATCACCTATCTCAGGAATCGTGCATACTGAAAATGTGACTGACCTAAGACATTATATTAATAGTAGGATATGGATTTTCCAGATAATGTAACTCTTTCTACTTCAAATTATTCATCGATAATAGTAGACTATCCTTATACCTCTTGAAGTTTAAGAAGCTCTGAATTATGTATACTGAGTCTCATCAGATATCTTATTAACTACTTTTCAGTAAGAAAACTGCTACTAGTTTTTATTCCTATGCTTGTATTAACTGTCTGAATTATGTATACTGAGTCTCATCAGATATCTTATTAACTACTTTTCAGTAAGAAAACTGCTACTAGTTTTTATTCCTATGCTTGTATTAACTGTAAAAAGGACAAAATTTGCACCTTCTGACAATGCAAATGAAATTTTTTACATATATGAGAAACAACAGAGGATCCAAAATAGAACTCTGTGGTGTGCCGCGTTTGATTCGCTTTCCAGATTACAACATTCAAACCTGCATGTGGCCATCCTGATTTAGGTCACTCCAGCCAAGTGTCAGGATGGTTCCTTTGAAAGGGCATGGCTGCATTTCTTCCCCATCCTTCCCTAATCTGATGAGACCGATAACCTCACCTTTTAATCTCCTCCCCCATTTCAACCCAGTCCAACCTGTGTCTGATTGGTTCACATTCTGAGTGCATATTTCAACATGAACAACATGGAACTGAAGCATTTTGTTTTCTCCCATGCATATAAGACAAAATGAAACTGATATGCCCATTATTCCATATTATCTAAAATGTTACATCTGTATCTACTTGTACACTCTGCAAGGTACTGTCTTTTGCACGGTGGATGTTACATTGTATTTTTTATTTTCTGTTTTGTCCATTTGCATATTGAGCAAGGGAAAAGTGACTATATAGGCCTCTGTATATACCCTAAAATCTCTCTTATTCTCATGACAGCTACATATGTGATATAAGGTGGTGTCAGCATAATAGTCATGCAGTCGTCTTTGAATATGAATTGTCGAAATTAATGCATTGTGGCTTCACAATTTTTCATCAAAGATTTCCATTTAAGTTCCCTTAGCATTACTGTTGCACTTTCATATTGACTCTGCCAACCTGTGGTGTATCTTAGCCGAATGTCTCAGAATTTGTTTGATGCCCATCGTCATGCCTACTTGAAAAGGACCCTCAACACAGCAACAGTACTCTAGATTTGGTCACACTAGCATCTTGTAGGTGATTTGTTTTACAGACATGTTGCATTTTTCCAGAATCTTTCCAATAAATTGAAGTTTTTCATTTGCCTTCCTGACTGAACACCGATTTTCTGTAACTGTCCCATTTCATATCGCATCCTAGTATTTCTCCTAAATACTTGTACAGTGTGTTGTGTTGAAGATATTCTTCACTAAGCTTCTAGTCTGATGTTATTTGGTTCTTTCTCTTTGTTGTAGGCATTATGTCACATGTATTCCTATTTAAAGCGAGCTGCAATTCATTTCACCATGTGGAATTTTTGCGCAAGTCTATCTGCAGTAGAACAGTGCCCATCTGCTATAACTTACCAAGTCCTGTCAGTCAAATATTCATCGAGCTAATCACATATATGTTCAGAGGTACTCTGTATGATTGTATCTTGGCTATGATGAGACATCATGATTCACACAATCCGAAACAATACACAAATAAACAAATACTCTCAATCTTATAAATTTTGGTTAATTGATTCTAGTATATCATCTACACAGCCAATTCAGTTGACAATTATGTTTGAAATCCAATTTATTTACTACTTTATTTTTTTTAAAGTGGGAGTTTTATAAGTTCTGTTGTGCACTGTATTTTCAAATACTGTCTCTCATGAGATGAATCAGTAAGTCTTTATCAATGTTTTATCACCTTTTTTGTGAAGTGACTTGATAATGGCATATTTAAATGTGTTTGGGAAGATGTTGCTTTGAAAAGATTCATTATTTAAGTAAATTAAAACATTACAGCGTTCAGCTGAACTGATTTTATTTTACCACTAATTACAATGTAATCACTAGGCTAAGCGTTTAGTTTTAAGAGCGTTGAAAACTTATTTTGGAGATGTAGCAAATAGTTGAATTTTATCAAACTTGTTTTCGAACGCTGAAACTGTAGGCTACCTAAAAAGTATGTTGTCAGGCTTAATTTGTCTCCTACACACAGAAAAAAGTCATTAAAAATGTCTGCAATTTTGAGAACTATCATTGATCACTTCATTGTTTACCACATTTCCTCACTAATTTTTCCTGTCCCATTGTTGTGCATTGTTCCAAATAGGTCTTACTTGTTGCCAGAGGTGCTTATTTTTTTCTTGAATAGGATACTTTTTGATGATCTGATGACTTGGCTTGTAATTTTACAAACAATTTGTAACGTGAAATAAGCCCATTATCAACTGTGTCCCTTGATGCTAAGTAAACTCTTCTGATAGTCTGAGTAATATTCTGATACCTGACAAAAAGTTTGAAGTGATAAATTGAAGCAGATAGTCTGAATATAAGAAGTCAGTAACAAGTAGTGAAAAGGAAAAATAAATTATCAAAACTTGTCAAATGTAAAGCTGGACATGTTTTTACAGTAGGTTTAATCCTGTAATAAAGGGTGTACATAAAGTCCGGGAACACTTCCAATTATTTATTGCATAAGAACCAAATACTGTACAGATATCATACATATGTCATTTTGAAGAGAAACCCTGAAAGTGTTTTTTAAATGTATACCGCCAAAGCGTAGTTTGGTAGTTTGCCGATAGTCAGCGCTAGTTGCAAACATGGCGAGTTCAGGTGCGGAGTGAGCTTTATGTGTGTTGGAGTTTGACAAAAACAAGTGTGCTACAGCTGTTGAACGTATGTTTAGAACCATGTACAGTAAGAAACCACCAACAAGGGAGGCCATTTACCTCTGGCACAAAAATTCGTTACGATGGGTTGCTTGTGCCCAGCAAAGAGAAGTGGATGTCCCAGTGTGAGTGAAGTGAATGTGGAGCGCGTACGAGATTACCGTATTAATGTCTGCCGGGTCACTCCTGGTTCGCGTATCAAATGTTTGTAATTAAAAAAAAATGAATAAATAAAATAAAATAAAACTTTCAGAGTTTCTCTTCAAAATGCAATATGTATGACATATGTACAATGTTTAGTTCTTGTGCAATAAATAATTGAAAGTGTTCCCGAATGTTGTATACACCCTTTTATGTGCTAAGAAAAGAATCTTGTTGTTTGATTTATTGCTTTACAATTGCTGAGCTATGACTATTTAAGACATATGGTTCTTCAGATGTAATATATTCATTTTTCTGATTAAAACAGGAATTGTCAAAATCATTACTTTCATGATGGTACACTGCTGCAGTATGTGGTGGCCACCAGCAGAATCCATTAGTGGCTTTATTAACTTGGCAGTTTTCATGCTATTTAGTGGATTGACAATATGTAATTTCCTAAATGCCATATTTGATGGCCCGGGATACCTACCACCAAACTGGCAACCAGTGAGTAATCTACTCAACAGTTTCTTTACTGTAGATGTAAATTAATTGGGACTTCAATGTAATTATCTTCACATATTGTTATGGTGAAATGCACTGAAACACACTATGCAGGTTTATGACCAAATGTAACCAGTTATTATCATTAAATGTAACCAGGTATATGTATTGAACCACTTATTATTATAGAATCTTTATCAGATTAAGTAGTGTTAGTAAGGTCAGTTTTGGGTCAACCTTGTTTTGTTATGAGCTAGTGTCACTTAAAACTCTTTCAAAATTCAGGATCAGTGTTGTTAATTAGTTTTGTACATTTCTAGCAGTAACTGAAGACTTTGTTCTTTTCTCTTTTGATGGTGGATAGGAGAATCCAGATGATTCGGAATACCTGCAGTTCTGTAATGTGTGTCATGGTTATAAAGCTCCAAGATCTCACCATTGTGGGAAATGTAAGTATATGGGTTTTGCTGGGAGCCAGGAAAGTTTCTTTGGCACTGGTTTTTATCTTGAGGATTTCTTAAAATGCATGGTTGGAAACAAAAGTAAACAACTGTAAAATGTTTGTATTGCTGTCGGCTGCCAAATGAATGCAGACATTAACGTAACACACTATTTTGGCAAGAGCACCATGTCACCATCTTCAGGTGATACTGTAGAATGAGCAGCTTTGCTACATTGTGCATCCTTTATAGTCTTAATACTCCCTACCCCCTTCCTCACTGCAGGGCTGAGCATCGTGTCAGGTGGTGTGGTGGAGGGGATGCACTCACTGAATGCTGGGTGTGAACTCTGCTCCCTTAGTGCTTCTGTCATCCCGGTGGGTTCGGAAATCATTCGCAGTCAAGAGTGTGACTGCAGTTGATTGAGTAGTGGGTTCCGTGCTTCACTGAGAGTGAAACGGCTATCTCTAAGGATCAGGCTATAGACAGCTTGCATGTAAACAGGTTCTGTTAGAACACAGTCGCAAAATGATGAAGGCTGTTGTAGCTCTTCTGTTTGTTCATATTTCAATTTTATTCATATCTCATGGAGTTCCTTGTAGCTGTACGATCTGCAAACACGGATTTTGTTGGTTGCTTGAGTTCAGTATGTCTCCCGTGCTCCTGGCGCCTGTCATCTTCTGTCTGCACAGTCTGCCAAATTTATACCTTATCATATTTGAATGGAATGTGATAGACACGCAGTTTATGGTGCCCCAAGTCATCCTTCACCAAACAGAATAATGCATCTGTGTTTGGAAGTTGTCAGAGAAAGCATTTAATGTCATGTTGTTTCAAAATTGTCAGTTTTGTTCAACACTTTGCCAACTTATGATGGATACACCATTGTCTTAACCATATTGTTGTGTTCTATTTTCTCGGCCTGCACCTTCTGCCTGAAAGTCGTATGTCTCCCTCCGTACCCATTGTCCTTGAATACATCCTTAGTCCGCAATATCTTGGCTCAGTGTAACATTAAATGCCTTTTCTGTCCACCTCTGAAAGTTTGTGCCCTATTAGGTACAGTGATGGGGTTTCATAAACTGAGTTTCTACTGTAGTTCATCCAAGTTGGTGGGGCAGACATGAGCAGACTGTGCAGACAATCGAAGAAATGTGCCAGAAGCACAGGAGACACACCAAACTCAAGCAACCGAGAAAATCTGTGGTTGCGGAACATTATGTTGCTACAAGGGATTGAATGAAATATGAACAAATGGAGCTGCGAAGATAGACTATGTTCATTATGGGTCTGTATTCTAAAGGAGGCTGTTGAAATACAAGTGACTGATAGCCTGAGGAATAAAGGCAGTGGCTTTACTCTCGGTAAAATATGGGAAGGCAAGTCTTCTCATTGTGAGGATGCTCTGCCTGTCCTCTTATTACCAGAGTCATTAACACATCACAAAGTTATGATTTCATTCATAGGCAGTATTTTTGCAGTAAGGTGGTATATATTTTTGCAATATGAAATTGTCATCACTGTGACAGATTAATCTGTCATGAGTGGAACTCTACAAACCTTAGGAAAATATAATTTATTAGAAAATGGCAGCAGGGGCTTTTTATCACATGCATAACTATTTTAGTATACCTTAATTATATAAAAGCACATAAAAAGTATTTGTTCAGTGCTTCTAGTGCATCAACTTGACATTTATATAAGTGCGATTAATTCACTATAAAAAAATCTGTGGTTGTAATTATTGCATACAGTGTGTATGTTTGGTGATATGTCATGGCATTATGCTTCATTAATGAAGATATTTATATCTGCTTATATGTGCTATAAGCCAATATTTATTATTTTTTGTAGTATGCTTCTAGTACTTTACATACCTGTTTGACCATTTTCTACTGATGAATTTTTTCCTAAATTTCAATATAAAATTGTGAAGTTGACAACTGTATTTCATTTTGAGAAAACGTCACAAACCCCTCTGTGCCCTTTAGTCAGTAGTGGAAATATACCCAAAAGAGAGAATGATTCATAACATTCAAGACACTGTCGTAAACATTCAGAACCAAGGGAAAGCAGTATACTTGTTGGATCTCGTGAAATGGGAATCAGGGGCAGTGACATAGGGATGCAGGAGCCAAAGATGCATGTTGGGATAGCACAGAATAAGATCATCCTGTCCCCTTCATGCTCTTATCTTACTAATGAGAAGAAAAGATGTGAGTATGCGAAGAAGAGCATTTTCTAATAATGATCAACAAGCTGTAATCAATAAATCACAGCATTTGACCACAATACTTGTTCTTCCACCCACAGAGATGGATGGAAGTGGTGATGTCCAAACTGATAAATGACCTTTTCCCACAATCTGCAGCTACCCTTTTAGACAAAATGATCCTCCAGTATACAGTGTGTGCAATATAACCTTGTCTTTTAGCTAAATGCATTTTATTTTGTAACAAAGAGTGGCCTTTAGATTTTCCAAAGATTTGTCATCAATTGTAGCTGACAACACTATTATTGTAAAACTTTCAAAATTTTATCTTTTGTGGGGCCTGCTCTTATGGAATGTTTTTTATCAAGTGAACAACCAGTCACAATTAGTCAGTAGTGTGATTTTACCTCTCGTATTTTCTCAGGTATGATCTTTTTTACTATGAACATGTAGTCAAACGAACATAAAACCAAGATGTTAAAAAGTTTTTAATGTAATTTGTGAGCAGTCAGTTTTAACTATTTTTTAATGACCTTGCTACTTTTCAAAAGTGTAATGGTGAGGACTCATTGTGTTTTCCCTCTCAGATACACATTTTTCTTACTATCCATTTTCATAGTATTGTATTCTATGTAATTGCTCTCCATCATTCGTAACAGCATGCTTTGTCAATTTTAACTTCCAACCATTCGAAGGGATGCTGTGGAGCGATGCCAACCTCTCATCACCACCACTATCACAGTAGGATTACTTCTGAATGGTTACTTTGTGCATTTCACAAAATTCATACATTTATAATCGGCAAGGGCACTCATAAACATGTTGTTGAGCATCATCATACTCCTTGGATTTTGTCCCATCTATAAAGGTGTGCCTATCGGTAGATATTCAGGTTAGTGAACACGTATTGCTTCTGAATTACTATTTTATTAATCCTAATGCACCAGATTGTGTGATTGTATTTTAATCCTCAAATTTTATCTTTTGACTGTACTACCGTAGTGTATCTTCTGTTTCATGTTAGATGCTATATTATTGACTGATAAAATTATTTAACTAGATGGATAAAAATCTACTCGCCAAGTGGCGGCAGAACACACACACAAGATTGTTGTGATTGACAAGCTTTCGGAGCCAGTGGCTCCTTCTTCAGGCAGAAGGGTTGAAG
The DNA here is from genome assembly GCF_021461385.2 of Schistocerca piceifrons. Classification (NCBI taxonomy): domain Eukaryota; kingdom Metazoa; phylum Arthropoda; class Insecta; order Orthoptera; family Acrididae; genus Schistocerca; species Schistocerca piceifrons. The sequence continues at coordinate 574,074,165 of NC_060138.1, forward strand.
GGGAAGGAAGAAGGGTGAAGGGAAAGGACTGGAGAGGTCTAGGAAAAGGGGTAAATTTTGGGAAAGTCACGCGGAACTGCGGGTCAGGGGAGACTTCCCGTACAAGATGAGAAGGATGGCCAACCACAACAATCTTTTAGTTTTATCATTACCAGATTATTGACCGAGTGGTAGAAATTTTGGTTTATCTGTAATTGTGATGGAAACGGTTTTGTTGTATATAGATAGTGAAAACTGGCTGATGCTTACTTGTATTTTTAAATTTTAAATGTTAACAATGAAAAGGATAGTTGCTACTCACTGTATAGCAGAGGTGCGGAGTTGTAGATAGGCACAACAAAAAGACTGTCACACTGTGTGTGTTTTTTGTCTATTTTTGACAAAAGCCTTGTTCGCCGAAAGCTTATTGTGTGACAGTCTTTCTTGTTGTGCCTGCCTGTCACTTAGCATCTCTGCTATATGGTGACTAGCAATTATCCTTTTCATAATATTGTTACATTCAATCCTGGATTTTCCATTGTTTAAAATTTTAAATGTGCATTACACCTCAGCTATTTGATTTTAAAAAGTTGGAGCAAGTATGTTTCTAATTTATTTCTTCAGCATTAAATTAATTTCTTCCTAACCCAAAGTAATTTTCCTAGCAATTCAATACTTACAAATCTTTAAGTCAGTATGATTGTTAATTGCCAAAGTTACTCCACAAAGTCGTAGTGTAATATAACTGTTAATTTTCAATTATACCAGGCATCTTTCTCATTATGTGTTGTTACTTTGTCATTCCCAACTTTGTGACTATAAAAGAAAAATGTAAGAAGAATATTTCATATTTTAGATATTTAAACTTAAAATGACTATTTCTCTATCCTTAAAGAGAAAAACAATTGGAATTTCTGTTATTGGCAGGTGGTCACTGTGTGATGAAGATGGATCATCACTGTCCATGGATCAACAATTGTGTGGGACATCGTAACCATGGGTATTTTACTGCCTTTTTATTTTTTGCTGTATGTGGCTGCTTGCAAGCAAGCATTGAGCTGACGTGCTGTTTGTACAGAGCACTTAATCGGGTAAGTATACTGGACCCCTATTATTAAGCAGATGAGATCTTTTCTATGCTTGTTTAAGTTTCAAAATGTATCAGTTTTGAGATGTGGGAAATTATTTAACAGTGTAAGTGGTCAGAAGCAATTTATTAAATTAGTGGAATAACTGAGCACTATTATTAAGAGAAATTTTTCCTCTTGTTGCTTTCTGCCTGTGTAAAGTCTTGTCTTCTATCAGAAAAACAAAGAGCTTTGAACAACATATATATGCTTATGTTAGCTCCTCATTGCTTGTAAACAGGCACAGCCTGAGGTTTGATGAACTGCTATAGATTGAAAATTGTAATGGTGTGACCATGATTGTGTAAAGATACAAGTTAATTTTTACAAAAAGTAAAAACAGCAACTAGCTACCAATATTAATGCAATTTATTAAGAACAAATAGTGCTCTCCTCATGGCATTGAGGCCGTCTTGTCCCAAAGGTCCTGGACGGTTCTGAAAAGCTTATAACGTTCATTTCCAAAACCTTAATTATAAGGCTCAGGAACATTATTTGCAAATAGAAAAGGAAATGGTGGCTATCACATATAAAGTGCGTAAGTACTATATTTTCTTTTTGGGAATACTACAAGCCTTTGTGGTCTTGGTTGGGCCCAAGGCTAAACTTTCAGAACAAACAGCTCACGATCTTCATTATTGTATCTTACACTTTTCAAATTACCAGCACTTGATACATTACTGCCCACCCTATCAACATTCTAAGGCATACTCCCCATGTGTCCAGATTTCAAATTTGACAGACAGGAAAGTGTTGTTTTCAGATTGACTGCCACAAAGAGCAGTACTTGGAAGGCTTTCCGATAAAATTCAGAAGAGAGTTAGTTGGACTGTCCTCAGGGGCTCAGCATTTGTTTGCTGGGCACAGGTTTGGCAAGTCCAGAGTTCCTGAGCTGGGGACTGCTAAGCACCGCCAGTCCCCTGATGCCCTAAGCTCTGGGGATGCTTCAGCGACCACTTTGGAATGTTGTGTGTCAGAGAGAATAGGAATCTTGACTTGACCACCTGGATTGTGAGGAAGGTAAAAACCTCTATGAAAATCCTCTTAATTTCAAGGTATTCTGCACGTTGATGAGGTGCTTGGCTGATGAGGTGGAGCAGTCGTTAGTGGGCAACCTCTGGGGAACCTGCTGCACCTCAGTTGTATAAGGCTTACCTAGGCATGTGTGCTCTGTCTAGGTGGACTTTCTATTTCCCTGGTTGTTTATGGATCCTTCTAAGTTTTCTGTTCCACCTCCCAGCAGAATGCGTGGGCTGCTGGTAGGTACTAATACCCAATCAAATAAGAGGGCTTGTGCAGCCAGTCCTCTGGACTCAGGGATATTAAAGAATTCAAGCGGGTTCAGTAACAGAATGCATGCTGCTGGTCAGAGAGGTTTTTATTGGCTGCATGGAAAGAGGGGGGTTTTGAAAAAGTATCACCTTTTTACATACAAAAGAGTTAGAGGCGATTGCTGGTAATTTAAAATCAGTTAAGTCATTATGAAATGACGCACTGTTGGTGGAATCATCTAATTCTCAACAAATAACAAACCTCCAGAAGGCCGAAAAACTTGGGTAATATGCCATTGAGACTGAGCTCCACTCCACATTTAACTACAGTAAAGGTGTTGTGACCTGCAGAGACCTGGTGGACATCCATCTTTGGAAGACCTGAAAGTTGAATGGACCCTAGGAGGCATTTTAAATGTGCAGAATATTATTAAGAGCGCAGGGTGTTGTGATTACATCTAACTCGTTAATCATCACTTTTAATAGCACAGAACTCCCTGAACATATTAAGGCAGGATTTCTTCACGTAACTATATGAGGCTCTTCGTCCCCAGTCCACCACACTTGGATGTAAGGGAGAAGCCACTTGTGGCAAATATGGTGAGGCTGCCCGTGAAGTAGTCAGATGTTCATCTCCTCCATAGTGTGTGAACTGCAGTGGGGCTAACCCTGTTTTGAGTAGGGACTTCTGTGTCTTCCTTGAAAAACAGAAGATATGGGAGATTAAAACCATATGATGGATCCCCTGTGGTGAGGCCAAGAACATGTATAAGACCATAAAGCCCGCAACATTTGCTACCTTCTTTGCATCAGCTATTAAACAGCCAGTACAGAAAACTGATGCTGCTACACAATCAGAGATAGCTAGTGTTATCACTAGTATCTGCATTTGTCAGTGTACTTGTGCTGCTGCAGTTACTTCATAGTCTACCTTCCTCCAAAAACATTGGAAAAGTCTGTGGTCACTAACATTGCGAGGCTCCCTGCTCCACCTACAGTTCAGTGGGGTTCATCGTCCAATGCTGCCATTACCACTGGTGCGGTTGAGGCGAAATTTTTCCAAACCAAAAAGGCAGGAGTTTGCTAAACAAATAGCAGGTGAAACATAGGAAACAGTATACTCAGAGGTAGATGCAAATGAGAAATTCAAGAACTTCATGACACTCTTCAAACAAAAATTTTAAGAATCTTTCTTAAAGTGTTACGTCCGTTCTCAACAGCTGAACAAATCAAATGGGTGACGAAAGGTATCAAAAAATCATCTCAAACACTGAAGTACCTCAGCTATATCAAACACAGTCAAAGAAATCCATCTTTTTATTCTTTTATAAAAGGTGTAGGAAGACATACAGGAAAGTGTTGTGTGCTGCTAAGAGGGCTCACAACTCCAAACCGGTGCTGAGTGCTGAAAACAAAAGCAAAGCAGTCTGGAAGATTGTAAAACAGGAAACCGGCAACAGAAAAATGAATGTGTCAAACATAAAAATAAAAAAAGACAGGATTCTAATGAAAGATCCAAAATATTTGGCAAGTAAATAATTATTTCAGCAGTATAGGTACAAAATTATGCAAAAATTGCAAAAAGTCCCTCGGATCACAAAGCTAAACAAAAGTGTACCACATTCAATGGTATTACTGCTCACAACAAAGGAAGAAGTGTACAAAGTAGTTTGCAAACTGAAAAATAAAAATTCAGCTGGTTTAGATGAAGTTCCAATTTTTCTAATTAAAGACTGTATAGAGAGCCTGTTACCACCATTAGTTTATATTATATTGTATTGTATATTTATTGGTCCTGTGAATCATACACTGTATAGGGGTACATAATGATATAGGACAAGTCAAATAATTTGCAATAAAGTTTAACAGAAAAAGCTGTTGTATGGTTTTCAGTATATAGCAATATAACTCTAACATATGGGAATAACATTTCACAAATAAATTTTACATGCACACATTTCATACTTTTGGCCTTTATTATACAGACACACACATATATGTAATAGACCACATATAATACACAGATACATCTAATGTACACATTTCTTATTTTGGCCTTAATTGTATAAACTATTTAAAATTTTTCACATATTTACATTGTAGATAAAAATTCATCAATACTATAGTAACAATTCTGTAGCAAGTAGTCACTCACTGCAGTTTTGAATTTATGCATGCCAGTTATTGCCTTAATTTCTTTAGGTAGTTTGTTATACAGTTCTTTTCCTGCTTGCAAGGATCCTTTTTGTTTTAGTGTTGTATGTGAAAACTGCATATGTAAATCTTGATTATCATTCAAGCAGGGTTACTTTCCTGACTACTTAAAATATGCTAAAGTACTGCCTCTCTTCAAAAAAGGAGACACAGGAAATATAGTAAATTATAGGCCACTCTCACTGCTCTCGTGCTTTGCAAAAATAATAGAAACTATTGTGAAAGATAGACTTATGAGCTAATTAAATAAGCACAACCTCCTAGCCAAGGGCCAGTTTGAATTCTGAACAGGGAAAGGCACAGAAGCAGCAACAGCATATCTCACTAAATATATCCCAGAAGCACTCGATAAAGGAAACTATACAACAGGTATATTTCTCGATCTAACCAAAGCTTTTGACACAGTGGATCACAAAACACTATTGGTTAAGCTAGATGAACCAGGAATAAGGGGGATTGTAAAAAAATGGTTCCAGTCATATCTAGAAAATAGAATACAGATGACTGAAATAACACATTTATCATGTAACTCCAACTGTGTTGAAAAACATATTTCTGACCTCAAACATATAAATATAGGTAAACCACAGGGTAGTGTCCTAGGTCCAGTACTATTTCTAATTTATATTAACGATTTCCCACAAAGTATAAAGCATGAACATACAATATTGTTTGCAGATGACTCTAATGTGCTAATTAGTGACATCACATGTAGATCTAAGAGAGAAAGCTGAAGAAACACTAAAAAGTGTATATGAGAGGGCAGCTAATGACCAAGTCATGCTTAATATTAAGAAAACAAGTGCTATGAACTTTTACATAAACAAAAAACCATATTATAATAACTTGAAGTTAGGTAATGAAACCATACAATGGGTGGAAAGTACAAAATTTCTTGGCATGCAAGTTGATAGTCAGTTGATGTGTGAAGACCATGTAAAAATACTTCGTAACAGAATCTCTACAGCAAGCTATGCCCTCAGAGTTCTTACTTCAGCATGCGATATTTCATGTGTTAGATCAGTATACTTTGCGTACATCCATTCTGTTATTAGTTATGGGATAATATTCTGGGGAGTGAACAGGAAAAATATTGAAGCTATATTCAAATTGCAGAAAAGAGCAGTATGTATAATGACCAAGAGTGGCAGCATGGCTCACTGCCTTCAACTTTTAAAATGCTGGAAATCTTAACTGTCCCATGTGAATATATTTTTCAGAATGTTATGTACATTAAAAAAAAATATTGGACACTATGTTAACAATGGTTCTGTACATGGTTACGAAACTAGGAACTGCAATAATTTGCATCTGGATAGAAAAAATAAAGTTAAAACGCAACAGAGTCTACTGTACAATGCCATCAAATTATATAATAAATTATCGCAAAACATAAAAGACATAGAGACAATCACCTCCTTCAAAGAAAAACTAAAAAAATTTTTACATAATAAAAGTTACTATACAGTAATGGAGTACTTGAATTGAAAAATGTTACTTAAAATCTGAAAGTTCTGTGTTAAACTATATGGAGAAATAATAATTATATAAGACTGAAAAATGTAAATTAGGTTATAAGAAAATTTCACTGTCAACTATTGTGTAAGAAACAAATTTAAACAGTTAAGTTGTTTATTATTCAATGACGAAATCCATGCAATGTAAATTGTTTCACGGATTAATAAAGAAATCAAATCAAATCAAATCCAAAGCCTACCCGGGGCAAAAACTCAAAGGCCAAGCATCCACCACCAACAGAGTTGGGAAGTAAACAGTCTGATGATGTCTACATGTACTATCTGAGATTTCACTTGACTCTTCAGTAGAGCTAATGGAACTTGATATCAGACTGAACCCCCTGGTGGAAAGAGAGGGTGAAAGTGCAACCCCGGTGATAGATGGCTCCCATATTACAGTGGAACATTAATGGCTTAAATATACATGTGCAGCAACGGCCCTTGTGTTTACAAGAAACACATTTTAAAGCCACTTACAATCCTGTGCTATGGGGCTGTACCATTCACTGAAAGGATGTCCTCGCTGGTACAGAGCCGAAGGGAGGGGTTGCTGTATTTGTCAACAATGCGCATCCCTCCTCTGCTCTCCCCCTGGCTGCTGACCTGCAAGCAACTACATCTACATCTACATATACATCCATACTCCGCAAGCCACCTGACGGTGTGTGGCGGAGGGTACCCTGAGTACCTCTATCGGTTCTCCCTTCTATTACAGTCTCGTATTGTTCGTGGAAAGGAGGATTGTCTCTATGCTTCTGTGTGGGCTCTAATCTCTCTGATTTTATCCTCATGGTCTCTTCACGAGATATACGTAGGAGGGAGCAATATACTGCTGGACTCTTAGGTGAAGGTATGTTCTTGAAACTTTAACAAAAGCCCATACCGAGCTACTGAGCGTCTCTCCTGTAGAGTCTTCCACAGGAGTTTATCTATCATCTCCGTAACGCTTTCGCGATTACTAAATGATTCTGTAACGAAGCGCGCTGCTCTCCATTGGATCTTCTCTATCTCTTCTATCAATCCTATCTGGTACGGATCCCACACCGCTGAGCAGTATTCAAGCAGTGGGCGAACGAGTGTACTGTAACCTACTTCCTTTTTTTTCGGATTGTCAAAATTCATGTGTATTGGAGGATCACTGTTTGCTCGCTGCATCTACCTCCACCAGATGTAATAGACTGAGGCTCTCATAGAACTTGTTAAGCAACTCCTACGACCATTTCTCCTACGGGGAGACTTCAGTGCCCATAATGTCTTTTGGGACTTGCCATCTACTTTCCCTCGGGGTCAGGATTTGGAAAGCCTCATGGCATCTCATGAACTGTGCACCCTTAACATAGATACCCACACTCATTTCTGCACTGCTACTGTGTCATTCTCAGCCATAGACATCTCTTTCTGCTCTCTTGCCCTCGTAGACTGTGTTCAGTGGGAGATCACTAATGACCTTCATCCCAGTGACCACTTCAGACTCTGCATTCACGTGCTGGTTGGAACACCACGTGAAGAGCAGTCACCAACATGGTCAGCAGGGCTAACTGTATGCTGCTCAGCCAGCTGGCTGTGTTTGAACATCACAACAGCATTCAGAAATGGGTGGACCACATCATGTGAGTGATCCGTCATGCTGCCAACTTGCCCATCCCAAAGTCCACAGGTCATGTTAGGATGTGATCCGTACCTTGGTGGACAGATGAGTGCTGTTCAGCCTTCCATGACAGGCGTGTGTTTGGGACCATTTAAATGCTGCCGTACTGCAGATAGCCTCATTGCCTGTAGAGTCACAAGAGCCATGGTTCGAGCATAATTAAGAAGAGAAAGAATAAGTCATGGCAAGTGTTTCTGGACTCTGTGCTGTTCTATGGAAGGTTGGGAAGCCATAAGGTGGATTTCTGGTAAATGCAGTCATTTGCCAATAGCAGCAATGCTAAAAGAGGGTTGTCTCCTAACAGTGCCTGGAGACATTATACAGATGCTGGCAGAGAATTTTACACAAACTACTGCCAGTACCAGCTAGAATGGTATTTTGTCGCTACCATGCAACTGTAGAGAGGGGAAAGTTGAGATCCAGATCCAACAATTCTGAGATTTTACAACTACCCTTTTCTCCTTATGGGAGCTGGAATTGGCTCTGTCTGAGGTTCATAATACTGTACCTGGTCACGACCAAATGTGGTAATGCACACTTCAACGTTTGCAGCAACGTCAAAGGAAATTCTCCTTGTACATTTTAATCTTATATGGCAGACAGGTAACTTCCCCAACTCGTGGAGAGACGGACTTTCAAACCTCTCCTCAAACCAGGAAGGGACCACACATATCCCAGTAGTTATCGGAGTATCGCCTTAATGAGCTGTGTAGGAAAGATCGTGGAGTGAATGGTTAACTGTCGTCTGGCCTGGTTGTTAGAGACCATGCAACTCCTTAGCTGCTCTCAGTGTGTGTTCTGGAGATTCTGGTCCTCTGTCAACAACCTAACCCTACTAGAGGTGGATATTAAGCAGGCTTTCCTATGTAAATATCAATGTACGTCATTAAGACGTACGATACTGCTTGGAGACACTGTATTCTCGCACAGCTGCATCAATGGGGCTTTTGTGGCCCCTTCTCCATCTTCATACAGTCTTTCCTGTCTCAGTGGTATTTTAGGACCCGAGGTGGTGACACACTGTCATGTTGTTTTGAGCAAAAGAATGGTGCCACTCAGGGGAATGTTTTAAGTGTTACCCTCTTTGCCATAGCCATCAACAGTATCACATCTAGGTAAGTAGTGCTGTACAGTGCTTCTTATTTGTGGATGATTTTGTTGTTTTCTGTTCCTCCTCCAGTATTACAACATGTAGCTGTGAGCTGCAACTTAACACAGCACAGTGGTTAGAAGTGTGGGCTGGAAAGACAGGTTTTCAGTTGTCTGCAGATAAGTGCGTGTGTGTGTGTGTGTGTGTGTGTGTGTGTGTGCGTGCGTGTGCGTGTGCGTGTGCGCGCGCGCGCACTCATGTTAATAATTCTTGTCATATTTTTAATTTACGTGTCTTGCATATGATAGACGCCATCCTAAATTTTAGAGACTCGGTGAGGTTCCTGGGCATCATTTTTTACTCCAAATTGTCTTGGTTGCCACACCTGAGAGACCTGAAAGCCAGAACCCTGAAGCCAATGAACATCATACAAGTGTCTTATCTACAGGTCTTGGGGAATAGACAGAGTGTGTCTGCTCTAGTTTTATATGGCCTTCGTGTGTTCGTGGCTGGCATATGGGTGCATGGTGTATGAATTGGTGAGGCCTTCTTGTTTGAAGATCATTGATGCTGTTCACCATGAGGGGGATTCAGCTGGCCGCAGGTGCTTATAGTGCCAGTCCCATGTATAGTCTCTGTACTGAGGCTGGGCAACCATGACTTACCATCTGGCAGCAGCTCGTCATGGTGCGTCAGGTATGTAAGTTCTTCACAACTCTGACTTCACCCGTGTATCTTACTGTTGCTTGTCTGCCTCTGGAACACCTTTTTTCGAACCATCCATGAGCCACAATGCCATTTGGGATCCACATGCAGTGTGTGCTGGAGTCACTCCATGTGGAGCAAGTACAACCCCAAATCCAGTTGTAACTGTCTTCTGCCCCGGTTACTGCAGAGGCCCAATGTAATTTTAGATTAAGTGCAGTATAGGAGAGATTGCACTCCTGCTTCTGTTTTTAATTTAATAACTACGTAGCTGTCTTTATGGATGGGTGTAAACAGGGGCCTCAGTTGGTTGCTCTATCATTTTCCTGGATTGTGTCCTCAGGGTAACTTCAAGTATTTACTGTGTTCGTAGCAGAATTATATGCAGTCTTGCAGGCACTGTAGCAGATGAGACACTCTTTCAGTGCTAAATTTCTTGCCTGGTCTCATTCTCTGAGTGCCCTTCGCTCTATTCAGCATTTGTAACCAGCAGATAAAGTAATCCAGGATGCCCTCCTTGGGATGGAGGTACCTTTCTGCTGGGTACCAGGGCACATGGGTGTTGTAGGGAATTAAATGGTGGATCTAGCAGCCAAGGACTTATGATCCTCAGGTCCTTATTGTGCCATCTCCGTGTGTGCTATCACCTCACTGTTTAAGTACAAAGTCATGCATCGATGGGAGGTTGAGAGGCTGGAAGTGACCGACAATAAGCTCCATGTAGTAAAGCCCACAACTCGGTTGTGTTGTACCTCTTTCCAGTCATGTTGACAGAACAAAGTCTTTCTTACTCGTCTTCATATAGGGCCCAGCTCTACGATGCATGGCTTCTTGCTATGGCAAGAGGACCCTCCAATGTGTGGTGCTTGTTGCATGCAGACAACTGTGTGCCACATTTTATTGGACTGTATTTTATTTTCCGACCAGTGGGTCACAGCAGATTTGCTGATGGATCTGCCCTGTATTTCAAGTGACGTTCAAATGAATGTGATTTGAGTTTCAAAGTTTTGTGAATTATCCAACATTTTCAAAAGATTTTAGGGGAATGGTTTTATTGTGTTCACAGGGTGACAGGCTCACCCATGTTTTTTTTTTTGTAAGTGGGCAGCCAGCCACATTTGCCTGTGCCTTTCTTTTAGCTCCTTTGTAATTTTACCTGTGTTCTAATCTCCTGTAGAACACATTTTAGTATTTCTTTGTTTTCTCAGTGTGTATGTTCACATTTTGTACTTTTATCCACGATCTTTTCTTGTAATATTTGTAAGCATGCTGATAACATTCCCCAGGGCTGCCCTTAAGCTCCAAACACCACACACACACACACACACACACACACACACACTCTTTGTTGGGCCAGGATTTGGGTTGGAATCCACTTCTGCTTGACCATTGACAGGTTATAACTGCTGCGTGGGCATAAGGTGCCATCTGGTTCAGGCATGACCTGTTGACTGAAGGCAATAGATGAAAACACTTGCTGTTGTTCCATCATATGTAATTCCAATTATACCACATCCCAATGGGCGAATAGAATCTGAAAGTCTTTAAAAAAAACTCTGCATTGCGGAAGGCTTTAAAAGAATGCGTGCCTGAAAATTCGAGGCTGTATGTAGACCAGGCTCAAATAACAGTGCAAATTGGGAATTTAAATTGTCAGTTTTTTCACACAGCACTGTAGGCTGAGTAGTATTAATGGCATGCTTGAATAGAAAAACCAAGAACCAAGTAGACATAAACTCCAAAAATATTTTATACGGAATTAGTGGTGAACACGAGAAAAGGCAATGTCCCGGCCATCTGTTTCTACTTCACAGAGAGCTTCATTTAGTGTGACAGCAGAATTTTATGATGTCCTTAAGCTTACAATTTGAAATGCACAGAGTCCAAAGGCAGAGCACCTATACTAAAGCACATTGATTCATTGTTCATAGTGACAGATGCACCAGTATCAAATAAGAATGTAACAGGTACATTCTTAATTTCCACATGTATCATTATTTTTGGTAGAACCAATGCACTGCATGTTCGCTTCCAGTAATCTTGTGGGTGTCTCTTATAGAAACATGTGACAGGGCTCCTGTTGGACATTGACACTTTCGCTATGTGTCCCTTGTGGAAGCACAGTTGGCACTCAGTTTCAGAGTGAGGGAATTCGTGATATGGATGTAAAGTGAAAAAATCAGGACAATTAGGCAATAAATGAATATATTGCATCTTAACCATAAGACTGGAGCCAGAATGGTCTTGGCAGGCCACCATCAGATGAGACATATTTAATGTATCGGGATTGAAAGGAAAATTTCTGTGTAGTTTCTCGGTCCCACCAGGTCCTTCATAGGTGCTTTAAAGTCAGTGGAAACATTTGCTGAGCCACTTACGAAATTTGAAAAGCACGTGTTACATGTAACACCTCTGCTAATGATGGATCTAATGGACATAAAGATTTTGTGTGTACCTCTTTATCAAGCACAAAACAAATTAAACTTTCAATAAATTTATACTTCCTTTTCAATTCTTGTAGATCTGTAATCCATGAAGTGTCAGAGTCCGATTTACGATGTTGAAAAATTACAGAAATTGAGCATCCGTGGTAGCCATACTATCTCACTGAACTGGAACCTCCTCATCACTGGTTTTTCAGTCTCCAATTAAAACTCATTTATTAACACTTTTTTGAATACCCTGAAACCCACAATAAATCCTCCCTGGGGGCTCATGGTTCTTTTGTGAGGTTGTGCATGGCACACATGGGGCCCCGAGCTATTGCAGCCCATTCTTCTCCCCCTGGCTGCATTTCCTTCACCCTGCCTTCCCTCCCTATCCTCACTCTTTCCCTCTTGCCCCCTCCTTTCCCTCTCTCTGTGTTCTGATTTACATCGACCCAGCTATCCACCTGGTTCTCTGTATTGCTTGCGATTTGTCCCGTCTGCCTGTTCTTTCAACCTTTTCGGCATGCAGGGCCCCGCTTGAGGCATGACCTTCACAATTTTCTGTTTTTAGTGCAGGCTGTCTAGGGAAGAACTCCCTCCCTAGCATCCATGGTGTGGATTCCTCTCTCCCCTTCCTCCTCCTCTCCCTTCCCCGCTTTAGCCTCATTCCAGCCTGGTAGGTCACCAGCACATGTAGCCGGTCCGTGTGGTGGGGCTGTTATGTACCCACCTGAATGAGCCCCCTGACAACATGAGGATCACCATTTTGATACCTGAGCTGTTCCCTCCCCATGTATGTCAAGGAGTGGTTGCTTGTCTTCTTGGCTGTGTGGCGCCCATGGGGAGAGCCCCTGATTGGTGCGAGTGCTATCAGGGCGGATGCTTGGCACATGAAGTGTATCAAGCTACAAAAATCGGGCCATTCTCAAACAGCCATCTCTTCGAATGGGAAGGATCGTTGAATTCTGTTTCATATGACGTGGCATACTTCCCTTCCCTGGCTACACTGGGGGAGGAGGGCCAGATTCACTATCTTGAGATGAAACACTTTCCCTGTTACCTCGTCTATACTAGGATGGATGGGGCCACATTCACCTCCAGAAAGCCATTGTATTTTGTGGAGAATGTCGAGGACAAGTTTGTTGAAGTGGAGCCTTTTACTAGGATGCGGTTGGACTCCTGTTGGTCAAAGCTTTTCCTGCCACCCAATCTGCAGCTCTTCATGCTGGCGAAGTCCCAGTGTCTATTACTCCACACCAATCTCTGGATACGTTCCACGAAGTGATTTTTCACAGAGACCTCATCCTGCGAACTGATGGGGAACTCTGGGCTAATGTGGAGTGACACGGCATTCATTTTGTTCAAAGTGTGCAGAAGGGTCACAAACACAACCACAAAAATATTGGTGCCTTCATTCTGGCTTTTGAGGGAGATACCATCCCAGAGAAGGTCAAGGTTATTTGCTATGGATGTGACTTGAAGCCATATAACCCACCAACCATGAGGTGCTTTTGGTTCTTGCGGTTAGTAAAAGCATGCCATATTTCTGTTTCCAATCTGAGTAAATGGTCAGCTGGAGATCATCCTACCCAGAAGTCACACTGCTACAGGGTCAAAAGGTGTTCTGCAAGAACAAACGGATCAGTGCACGGAGCACCTTGGAGGTTAAGGCTCTGGATAGCTGACTATTGCCGGCTGCCCAGAAGGCTAAGAGCTTGGACCAAACCTGCAATGAAAAGACACATGTCCCCAGGAAGGAAACATAGTGCTCCCAGCGTTCCTTTTTACTCTGCTTAATAAGGTAACAAGACTTAGTACAGAGACACTTTAAAGCAAGAAGGTCAGTTTGTGAAGGGTGTTGTTTAAACCACTGTAGCACCCATTGGCAGTCCTGAACAGCAACTGCTACATCCTTGGTCCAGCATAGTACTGTTTGGTGATGAGGTGACCTGTGGACAAAGGGACAGCAGTGCCAGCAGCATGAAGAATAGTGGCAGAGACGCTTGGCATGACTGCATCAATGCAGTTAGAGGGGCAGATGTTGAAGTGCTGAACAGACGTATACAAAGGCCAACTGGCCCTGCGGAATGCCCAAAGTGGAAGCCTGCCTGCCTGGCAACTGCCGGGGAATGATAGAATCACTGGAAAGTGGTCACTGTCATGAAGGTCATCGTGGGATGACCAATGTAGGGAATCCATGAGAGAAGGGGAGGAGATTGTGAGATCGATAGCAGTGAAGGTGCCTTGAGCGCCACTGAAGTGGGTAGGGAAACCGTCACTGGGGAGAGACAAATTGAAGTCTGTAATAAGTCGGTCAATTAGGAGACCACCCCCCCCAACCCTTGAAGCGGCACTCCCCCACAGTGGGTTGTGGACATTGAAGTCCCAATGAGGAGAAACGGGGGCAGGAGTTGCTGTATTAAGATAGACAGTTCAACATAAGGAAATGGCCTACCTGCAGGGAGGTAGACATTGCCGGAGTCATATGCAGTCTAACCGCTATTGCTTCCAGGTTGTTTTTTAGTAGGATCCAGTCACTAATGATATCAGAGCAAACCAAAGTGCAGACCCCATCAGATGGTACCCCGGGGCCAGCATGGTTTCAACAGAACACCTGATAACCATGATAACCATGAAATGTTGGAGAGCAGCCATTACAGAAGTGTGTTTCTTTAAGAACAAGACAGAACGAAGAATAGTAGGAGAGAAGACGTTGTATTTCTGGTAGGTGATGATAGTATCCACTGCAATTCCACTGAATGATCATGTGGCGAGAGTCCATGTTAGACATCAAGAAGCTGAGAGGAGGCCATGTCACTTGGTCAGTGGTCGTCACTGGCAAGGATGGGGTGACATCCATAAATAAGATCCGAAACCAAAAGAGTGGGCGACCTTGGGGTGCACAGATGGCAGGACTTGTGGCCGAATTGTGGTAGGAGGGAGAGCCCCATCACCGGCTGGTGCCAAAGAAGGGGGCACTTCTTTGGCCGGGGAGGGGAGTAGCTCCTGGACAAGAGGTTGCGGGAACTGCAGGGGAAGAGGAGAGGGAGGTGGAGGGGGATGGGAGAACCAGCTGAAGCTGGGGTAGACATGTAACGATGTTCTTTGACCTACATAAGGGATACGACATGGCTGGTGCCATCACATTTTAGTTACCTTCCATGATTTGTATCCGTGAGATTGTATCTCATCAGCTCTTCTGGGTTCGAGTTGGCACTTCATACGGATTCAGGAGAATGGTATCCCACAGGGTTCTGTGCTAAGTGTCACACTCTTCCTCAACTTCTGTTGGGCCTGTGGTTACCCCGGCGTTGTACGTCGACGATTTTTGCACCTGGTGCAGCTCCCACTTGGTAACATCTGCTGAGCACTGGCTCCAAGGTGCCATCTGATGGGTTGCTGTGTGGGCCATCTGCCATGGCTTCCAGTTTTCTCCATCCAAAACACAGGTTATGGATTTCTGTCGTTGACCCACAGTACACCCTGATCCAGAACTTTATTTAGGCAACCAGCTCCTCAAAGTTGTAGCACAGTCCCATTTGTTGGGTGCTATTTTTGATAAGAAGCTTACATGGCTGCCCCATATTTGCCACCTAAAGACTACATGCATGCGAAAGTTTAAAGCTCTCCAACTCTTGGCCCACACATCTTGGGATGCAGGCCATACCACTCTTATCCAACTTTACCATGCACTGGTCTTGTCCAGACTAGCTTACAGTAGTCAGGCTTATGGCTTAGCGGCTCCTTCCACTCTGCAACTACTTGAGCCCATTCTCCATTGTGAGGTGCCTAGGGCTATTGGTGTCTTTCGCACTAGTCCCATTGACAGTCTCCTCACAGAAGAGGGTATTCCTCCTCTACAGATACAACAGAGCCAACTCCTGGTTTCTTATGTAGTCGTCATTTGCCAGTTCCCTGACCATCCTGTGTACCCTGTCCTCTTTTCAAATGAAGGATATCTCCCTCCTGACAACCACCCACAGGTGGTGTTACCGGTGCATGCATCTCACTTCCCTCTGTCGGGATCTCTGTATCCACTCACTGGAATGCAACCCATGTCTTTTCTTTCACACCCCCTCTTGGATGGTGTCTAGACCATGGATTAGGACCTACCTATTCCAGGGTCCTAAGGTCTCTATCACCCCATTGGTTTTCTGGTGTTTTTTACATGCCATCCTTGCAGAGTTCCAGGATTCCACGATCTTCTACACTGCCGAGAAGGTGAGAGATAATTTCACGTCTTCTACTGTCGTGGAACACCATTTATTACTGGGAACATACAGAGTGTTCACGATAGAGCTTCTACCCATTCACAGAGCCCTCCATTTTGTTTTTCAGGCCTCCCTCCACAGTGTTTTAATTCGTTCCGGCTCAATGAGCAGCCTGCAGGCTATTGAACGGTGCTACTCTCATTACCCTTTGGTATCTTCTATCCATGACCTTCTCTCTGCCCTTGGCTGTGCTGCCTGCTCCTAAGTCATGCGGGCATCCCAGGGAATGAACTGGCTGACCATATTGGGTAGAGAAGCAGATACTAAACCCCCACCCCCCCTCCCAAATTTGCTTTCACGATTCCAGCTGCGGGTATGCGGGTCTATGTCAAATCTCTCTTTGCCCAAAAATGGAATGCCATCTGGTGTGCTACTGTTCATGGTAATAAACTCCGCACAATCAAGGCATCTGCTGCAGTTTGTCACTCTTCCTTCTGCTCCTCTTGGAAGGAGTGTACTGTTTTATGCTGTCTATGCATTGGTCATACCACGCTCAACCATTGTTTCCTCCTCCGTAACAAACTGTCCACACAATGTGGCTGTGGAGTCAGACTGACAGAATCCCACATATTAGTGGAATGTCCCCTTCTTTTGGCCCTTCGTGCCAAGTATAGTCTCCCAGATTCCTTAAATTTAAAATTAGCAAACGATTCATGGTTGGTTGAACTGGACCTCAGTTTCCTCTATGAAAGTGGTTTTTATTTCCAGATTTAAGATTTTGCTTTACTCCTGGAGCACAGTTGAGACCTCTCTTCATTTCTTCTCGGTGTGGGACCCCATGACCATTCCCCCATAGAAAGACCATTCTTTTTTTCCAGTTTTTAGATTTGGTCTCACCTTTTATGCCCTTTACTGTGTGTGTTTTAACTTCTTTATTTTATAATTTGACTCCTCTGACTGGATCCGTCCACTTTTAGTGGACCCTCTTTCTTCTGTGAGTAACTTCAGAATTGCGGGACTGGTGACCTTGCTGTTTGGTCCCATAAACCCTCTTAATTAGTCAGTCACAAAATGAATGACACTCAGTTCATAAGAGTTACTGATCTTGTGAATTTTCCAGGACTGCAAATGAAAACAATCGGTAGGACCACAACTTGAATTACACTGCTGGAAATCACTCGTAAGCGAGCCTGAGATTAATCACTTAGCCTAGTGGTAGCACAGTCTGCTAGAGTAGAAGTCAGCAGCAATAGGTGGAGCTCATTGTACTTCGATCCCAAGCAGGCCCAGTTATAACGTGAACAGTCGAAATAGTAACTGGTGTAGTGCAGAGTCACCATCAGTACTTCAATCTGCCGTGGAGGTGAACACATTAACTTGTGGATAGAAATGCGAACAGTGCAGTTGCTTGGCCTTAAATTGGCAGGTTCATGTGACCTGCTGGCTGGAGAAGCTGGTTTGTTCCCCACTTATACTGACCCCATACTGTATCAACAGATTGATGCATCTGGTGGGATCAAAAGATATGTTGTGCTTAATAAAATAGATAGAGTTAATATGATTATGCTGACTTGACTGGGAAGTCATTGTGTGTGGAAATTTTCTGACAGATTATTCAGGTCACGGATGTGTGGAGTTAGTGATTTCTAGCTTCAAATTTTTTTTTGGCAGTAAAGTTTCCACCAAGATTTGAAAGACATAGTGCATTGTTTTTAAAGATAAGTATTTTCAGCCATTTACATGTACCAGCAATAGTTATTGGTCCAAGACAGTCAAATTTTAAAAGTAAAATGTGCTAGCCAGTTAGGTACAGATCATAGAAGAAAAATGCATCACAGAATCATAAATAGTGATTCAGTCACAATGTGTAGTGAGAAATTATAAGGGGAATACTGGGAATATTCATAAATAAGACAAAGTAAAAGGGAAGTTAAAGTTTGTTGTAAACATATTCTGATAACAATGTGTAATCTTTTGTTTGTTCAACACAAACGAGAGTAAAGTTAAACTAAACAGAAGTAGGGACTGTGAGTGTGTAACTGCTGGGGTTAAAGAATCTTGTGCTAGGAACAGACAGGTCTTCGTAATTCAGAGAGATGATAGTAGCAAGAGTTGAAACTTCATTAGCACTAGCATTGTAAAATTTTCAGTCTGCTGTAGAGTGAAGAACGTGCATTATTTACAAATAATCAGTGAAACCATCCGAGAATAAAGCAAAAACAATTTGGAACATTATTGAATGAGAAATGGTGATTAGTTATTGTTAATACAGTGTACAGATTAAGTTTCTGTGAGTTGTTTCTATTGCGTTGTGTTATTTCTTCACTTGTTATGCTTCCATAAAAGTTCTTTCTTCATGGGTCTATGAAAAATCACAAAGAAATGAAGGAAAGTACAAGCACATAGCCAGATCAATGAGTTAACTGATCCCACCAAGTATCAAAACCTATGACATAAATAAATTCATCATATAGAGTGACAAGTTTAAATTGTTTATTTCCTGCTTGTTGTCCAGTTGCCTTGGATACATCCCAGTACAGTTACATATAGTCCATTTACTTATTGATGCTTGTTATATACGTGCTTATGCAATATTTGTGTAGTTGCTAGTTGCCCATTTTTATGGTCGTAATATTTACATCGAGCAATTTATTTATTTATTTTATTTGAGATACATATTCCATAGATCCAGTATGGCGTGATTATGCATGGATGTGGAACAAGTCAAAGCAGATACAATATAGATGTCATACAATACAATACATACTGGTATATTACACATGGTAGATGAATGATTCAAAATTGGTACAATACAATAATATAATCAAGATAATAAACAATACAATACAAAAATACAATAGTGATAAAAAACAATACAGATAACAATGGCAAAGGAAATAATCTGAATTACTACTCAAATAACTTATCTCTGTTGAAGAATTCATCTAAAGAGTAGAAACATTTTTCCAATAGAAATTCCTTTAGCTTTTTTTTTAATAGCATTTTATTTTCTTTGACACTTTATATTACTTGGGATTGCGTCGTTAAAGATTTTTGTACTTGTGTACTTTACCCCTTTTTGCACCAGAGAGATTTTTCCGTTCACAGTGCATATCACCTTTCCGCCTTGTGTTATAATGATGGTATGCCTCATTTGTTTCATATTCAGAAGAGAAGAGTGAAAGCCATGAGTGAGATATTGTGAGGTAGTGGTTAATATACCTAACTGTTTAAAGAGATTTCGACATGAGGTTCTTGGAGGGACACTACATATAAATCGGACTACATTTTTCTGGCTTACAAAAATTTGTTTTGAAAGTGGTGAGTTGCCCCAAAAGATTATTCCATAGCACATCACCGAATGAAAGTAGCCAAAATACACAGACTTTGATACGTTGGTGTCTCCAATTTTGGAGAATATTCGTATGGCAAATGTTGCTGAGCTAAGCTTTTTTAGTGTTTGCTGTATGTGGAATTCCCAGTTGAGCTGGTTATCTATATGAACGCCTAGGAACTTTTTGCACTGAACGCTCTGCAACTGTTGGCTCTCATGTGCAGTGTTAATCTCTTCTGGGTTTATGTAACTGGATTGGAACTGCATGTAATTTGTTTTACTGAGGTTTGTTGATAGAGAATTTGCCGTGAACCAGTTCAGAGCATTTGCAAGTGCTTGGTTGGCATTTAACTGTATGTCAGTGGAGGTTTTCCTGGCTGTCACTATACTTGTGTCATCAGCAAACATTGTGATATTGCTAGCACTATTTGAGAACAGGGGTAGGTCATTAATATATATAATAAATAGGAGGGGACCAAGGACTGACCCTTGTGGAACTCCATGATGTACTGTTACCCAGTCAGACTCTACCTCTCCTACTTGTAGATTGTTAACACCTAATACAATTTTTGTTGTCTGTCTTCTAGATATGATCTGAGCCAGTTACCCATTTGTCCACGGATTCCATATTGGGCTGCTTTTCCTAAAAGTATTGTGTGATCGACGCAGTCGAAACCCTTATGCCAACGGTAATTTTTTCTTGTCAAGGCATTCTAAAGCATTATTTGTAAGTGCATAAATTGCTTCGGATGTAGATATGCCTGATCTGAAACCAAATTGTTGTTTACTAATTAGTGCAAATTTTTCAAGGTGATTGACAATCCTGAAGTATATTAATTTTTCAAAGACTTTAGAAAATGCTGTTACAAGAGAGATAGGACGATACTTGGAAACATCTGTGGGATCACCTTTTTTGTAGAGGGGCTTCACAGTAACATACTTCATTCTGTCAGGGAAGATACCTTGATTTAGAGAGGAATTGAATGTATGAACTAGAACTTTAAAGAGTTGATTACAGCTGGCTTTTAGCAGTTTGCTGGAAATATTGTCTACACCTGACAAATTTTTACTTTTTAGAGACACTATGGTTTTTTTACTTCTTGCACGGTTATGGGGGCCTTACTTATCATGTCTATAGAGTTAGGGAAAAGTTCTTTCAAAGTTTTTATTGCCTTTTCTGAAGAGCCCTTGCATGCTGTTTTCTCAGCAACAGTTAGAAAGTGCTCATTAAAGATTTTAGCTACAATATCTTGATTTTGAACTAGCTTACCTTCATTGTTAAGGGCAATATTTTGGGTCTTGTTGGGGTAATTTGCACCAGTCTCATTTCATATCACTTCCCATATAGTTTTGGTTTTATTAGTGGAGTTATTAATTTTTGAGCACAGATACACACTTTTTGATTTCAGAATGACTTTGTTCAATATTTTACAGTATTTTTTATAGTTAGGATTTAAAAGGTTAGGGTCATCTGATTTTTTTGAGGGAAGAAATCCTAATTCCAGTAGTAATCCAAGGCTTGTTGGTGGATTTTTTAGTATAGGTTTTATATATTCTGTTGTAACCGCAACCAACAGCGGGAACGCCTTGGGCTGCGGACCGGAGCCGCAAGGCGGGGAAGCCGCCGGCGGTGGAGCATGCACCAACGGGTAAACACAGGACGAGTCGGACGACAAACCAACGACAACTGACAGCAACCGACCACGACCAACTATGAGCAACACAACAAGGAAAAGATAAACAACGGAGGCTTGTGGAAGCCACAACACCAAACACCAAACGTAAATCCACTCGGAACCAGATCCAGGCAAATGTCAACAACGAGCAACGACCAGAACGCAGTACTGCCAAGATAGAAACGAAATCCAGAGTGAGTACCAGACTGACTGGACTAGGGCAGAGCGGGTCCCTATATATGAAACCGGAGGGAGCGGCTCTTGGCCGCTGTCTGCACGTGGCTTAGCGGTGGTGCCCTCGCTGCGCGAGAGCCGCTGCGCAGAATAGCCGCCGCGGAGGCGGAGCCCTCTATGGGCTGACCATGTCCATTTGTTCTGCTGCGTGTTCAACTTCCGTGGCGGAAGGCACTAGATATTCTTTTTGGGAAGGTACTTTCAAATATTAGAGCCACTTCATTGCTGAAAAGGTTGTATTTGGAATTGGCATTTTCTACATTATATACTGGACTCCAGTCTACGTTTTGGAGACGTGATTTAAAGATCTGAATAGTTCCATCAGTAGATTTCCTAGTAATTTTCCAGCTGGGACCACTATTAATCTCACAAATACTTGAATTGTTAATGGTGAGTCTTTGTCCATCATGGTCAGAGAGACCATTCAGAACTTGCCTGACAGCTATATCATCAATCTCGGTTATGTCAATAAATACATTATCAATTAATGATTTTGTTCGTGAAGTTATTCTGGTGGGAAAATTTACAACAGAAACAAGATTATATGAGGACATCAAGTTCTCAAGATCTACTCTGTCTCTGGAGTTCGTTAGGAAATTTGCATTGAAGTCTCCAACTACTATGACACCTCTACTGAGTTTAAATATGTGTGTTAAGAGTGCATCTAACTGTTTAAAAAAAAATGCTTAAGTTACCTGAAAGTTCCCTGTATAAGGCTACTACTGCTATATAAGAGTTATTTAAATCAAGAGAGCAGCATTATAAACTCACATTGAGAAGTGATTGAGTGACAGAGTAAAAGGTGAGGTGATGGTGGGGAGGGAAAAGTGCGTGTTATAGAATAGATTACATCTTCCATTTAGTTCGTTATTTGTGGAAACAGCTAAATTTAACTTCATTCTTTTGCATGAGCAGATACACACATCTCTAGATATACTTTTCTTCTTCGTGCCATTATTGAACTTTCTCTTGCAATTTTTATCAATTTACACAGTATATGGTGTTTGTATATAAGTAGTAGGATTTAATATTTTTGTTCTTTTTGTCCTGTTTTTAGATAGGCACTGACTGTAATTACATTGGCTGTAATAAATGTTTTGTTTTTAGGTTTATTATAAAAATATAGATCACACTTGCCACATAGGGAAGGCACTGAATCACAGATAGGTGCAGTGAAAAAAAGTGCTAAACAATTAAGGTTCCGGATATGAAAGTCCTCCCTCAGAAATAGTGTGCACATGCACATGCACATATACACACACAAGCACACCTTATGGCCGTTTGAGTCACAGCGGTTGGAGACAATGTCTATGCGTGTGCGTTTTTTTTTATGTTTGCAAAGAACGACTGTCTGTCCAGAGCTTAAATGTTTAGGACTATTGTCATTGTGCCTGTCTGTGACTTGTCACCTCCTCCGTGTGGTGAGCAGCAACCTATCATTTTCATAGTATTGTAGTTATTCCGTCCTCAACATACCATTGTTTGTTTTTAGGTTTGGTATCTATACTATGGTAATGGCACAGAACCAATTGTTTACCTTGGAACATCAATGTTGGTACTGTGTGTATTGGCCCTTGGACTTGCAATTGGGGTTGTTTTGGCTGTCGGAATGCTGCTTTACTTCCAGGTAAACTAATCAATACACTCTTATTTTTTTCCAAAACAAAAATTTTAAATATTGCTCTGGTAGTACGTTGATGTTTCATATTGTATAAACCTTTTACAAGTATCCTGCACAGAAATTAACTTTAACACTTTTCGTGCATGAAAGGAACTTGAATGATTCATGAGACTCCCTTTTTGAAGTAGAATTCTGCTTTATGATATTCATACAGGCCTTTATTAATAATGTAACTCATTTAAATTGCTATGTGATGAGAATAGGTCTAATTTAAATATGCATCATCACATGTAGATTGCAGTAATGGCTATTAACATGATCAACATTTTAAGTTTGCAGTGAAATGGTTACTTCCACTTAAAACAGAGTTGATAATATATCGTCTGCTTTTTTACTTAATGTAGCACATCTCCAACACCATTAAGCAAAATATTGTGTTACAAATCTAAGAGTGCTGATGAGCATACCTGGCACTACATGATCTCAGCTGTGTGTTCAGTGTATCATTTGTTCGTATTAGTCTTGGGTATTCAGCCGGGTACAGTTGTTCACAAGACATGACATTTAAATAGCATATTTTGCCATTGTCTTAGTGTGATACCTGTAGAATGAGCATCTTTCATATGTCGTATCTCCTTTACGCTCATAGCATTCCCATCTTTTCCCTCACTTGCTAGCTGTATGCCATATCGAGTGGAGTGATGGTGGGAGGGACACGGTTGATAAATGCTGGGTGCAAAATCTGGTCCGTCATTGCTTCTGTTGCTGCCGTTGGATGTGGAAGTCACTCTCAGCTGTCGTTGAGAGTACCATTGACTGAGTGCTGGGTTCCATGCTTGACTTAAAGTGGAATTACTTTCTCTTAAGATCAGGTTATCGGTCACTCATTACAATACCCTGTTTAGAACACAATCCCAAAATGACCTGGGCTGTCTTAACACTTTTTTGGTTCATACTTCATTGAGTCACCTGTAGCTATGCAGTGTTTTGTAATTGAAAATCTTGTTCGTTGCTTGAGTTCAGTGTGTTTCCTGTGCTCTTGGCACCTTCCTTCCACTGTCTGCAGTCTGCATGATGTATACCTTATGCATTTGTGTGGAATACAGTAGACCTTGATTTACTGTGTCCCAAGTCATCTCTCACTGTACCCAATAGAGCACACATTTTCTGAAATTTATAGAAAATGCATTTAATGTTAGATTGAGCCAATATTCTACCAACTTTTTTCAATAACTTTCCAGCATGTCGAAGATTCACCATTGCCTTGTTCTCCTCATCCGGTTCATGTGTGTACCATTTGCCTGAAAGCACATCAGATGTGTCTCGTGGCATATATATTCTTCTTGAATATTCCCTCAAGGTGATCGTGCTGTCTTTGTAGGCCTTCTGTGTCTATTAATGCACAGACCCTGTGGTCCTGTGCGTGTAGTGCACCCTCACACTGTGAAGGATGAAGGCATGTGGAGGCATGGAGATACATATAGGTGTGGATGGTTTTCCTGTACACACTGTGTCCCATAGTTCCATCTACTTTGTGCTTGACTAAAACATTGAAAAAGGAGAGTTCGCCACTCTCTTCCACCTCCATAGTGAGTTTGATGCTGGGGTGTAGAGTGTTCACATGTTGAAGAAATGCCCGAAGCTTTCCACTAAATGTATCATCAGCATGTGTGAAAAAGCATGTAGGCTTCAGTGCAACTTTTTCCTGAGCTCTCTCTTCAAAATCAGTGTGCTACTGCCAGTGCCATAGGGCACCCCATGGTAACGTCAGTATTTTCTTCATAATAATTCTATTGAAGAGAAAAAATATAGATAGGAGAACGAATTCAAAGTGAAGTTGAATTTCTCCCTGATCGGCTTGAGAGAATCAGAAAGCAACACTTTATTTAAGAGAAGAATAAGAGGCCTATCTGCAGCACACTGGCAAAGTGTCAAACAAAATTGGCAACCTAACATTAAACGTGTTTTCTGTCCACTTCCAAAAATGTGTACACTGCTAGGTATGGTGAAAAATGGTTGGTTGGTTTGTGGGATTAAAGGGACCAGACTGCTATGGTCATCGGTCCCTTTGGTGAAAAATGATTTGAGGCTTCATAAACTGAGTGTCTGCTACAGTCCATGAAAATGTAGTAACGCTTACATTGGGCTGACTGTGTGGACAGTCGAAAAAAGGTGCATGCTGCACAGCAGAAACACCAAAGGCAAGGAACCAACAAAATTTGTGGTTATGGAACACTGAATAGCTACAGGGAACTCAACGAAATATGAGCAAAAGGAACTGCTAAGACAGCCCTGGTCATTTTGGGATTGTTTTCCAAAGAGGTTCTTGAAATGTGCGTAGCTGATCCTTACAGACAGTGGATTACTCTTAGTAAAGCAAAGCTTAAGATCACATACACTATTGTTATTGCTTGGGTTTACAAATGACGTAAGATCTGTCCCAGATATTTTTCAGTTTATTTCTCTCTTTTTCTGTCTACTTCCGAGGATATTTTCATTTGGAATTGCAATTTTTGATGAGCCTTATTTGCCCTAAGTAATAGTGGCTCTTCCTCTGGTAGTATTTTCTGAATATACTCTGTAAATAAAAAGGAAAAATTTTGTGAGAAAAATTATATCACAAACCCACATGAATGCCCAGAACACATCTTCTATAAAATATATTTATAAAAGAGAAGTTAATATGTGTGTTGTTAGTAACAGCCATTTGTGGTGAGAGTAATGAGAACCCCATGATGCAGACATAATGAATGGTGAGAACCATTAATGAAAGCTGAACACAATGTAGGATGAAGAGAATTGTACAAAGAAAAATTAGTTAAAGGGGACAAAGGTCATCTAAATTATAAACTTCAGCTTGGCTGATAGACAGGCTTTTAAACTGAAAATGTGTTGTGACTCGGCGATCTTTCAAAGTGCTGCTGCGCAGTTACACGCGTCCTCTACATGCGGCGCTGTCTGTCAGTGATGCAGTAGCCATGCCACCTAAGTGGCCAGCCAGCCAGTGGCCGCTGGACTTGGACTCAGTTATGATTTGAGTTATCGTGTACACATGTCTTACTTTGTCTACTTGCTCTGTGACTTACGTGTGTTGTGCCATTTTTGAAATATATGTGTTCAACTTGACGTTATAACAATTGGCGACGAGGTAGTAGATTTTTCCTTTTCATCGTTGACCCCCAGGTTTCCATGGCTACTTTAGAGCAACTATTGCAAGGTCTCATTGAACTGCAAACGCTTCTCACATCAGCGATTCGCGATTTCATCGCGGCATCAAATGCGGGGCATTTCTCATTGTTGTCTATACCTCCTTTTCCTCCATATGACGAGACGGCGGAAGACTGGTCTGATTACGAAAAACGTCTTCGACAGCACTTCTTGGCATTTCATGTCAAGGACGAACAAACATGTAAGTCTCTGTTCCTTTCATGGATTTCACCTCAAATGTATCGGTTGTTGTCGCATTTGGCTCCTTTGAAAGATCCTGCATCTTTGTCCTTTGCTGGCATGTGCTCACTTCTGTCCGTGTATTTACACAAGCATAAGCATGTGGTAGCCTCTCATGTTGCCTTTTATCGCTGTCAAAACCAACCGAATCAATCTTATCATGCTTGGGCTGCTGAACTTCACGGCCTCAGTAGAAAGTGTCAATTTGTTACTGAAGTTCACAAAGAATCCTACGCCGATTCCATGGTACGGGATGCTATTATCTGGTCGGCGCCCGGCAAAGAAGTTAGGCAACATGCCTTTCAGTTGGCAAATCTGTCTCTAGATGAAGTCCTATCCACTGTGCAGTCGTTTGAAATGTCTCGCACCGCTGGAGCGCAGATAGAGGCGTGGGGCGACGTCGGAAAAATGCAACCTCTGTGCGCTGTTGACGATTCGTGCAGCGTGTCCCTGCCGGCTGATGTGGCCGCAGTAGGCTCCTAAGGGCAGCCTCGGCCTAACCGTAAACAAACCTCTAAGAAACTGCAGCAAAACCCCCGGCAACTTCCTTCATGTCCGCGATGTTTTACGAAACATTCACGGGAGGATTGTCCTCAACGTTGGGCCGTGTGTCACAATTGCAAAAAGAAGGGTCATGGGTCATCCGTTTACAAATCCGACCGCATACCTGATGTTCATGACCGTGACGCTGATTCTGCTTCTGTGTTGTTTGTCAATGGTACTTCTTCCCTTTCAGGGAAGTTATTTCTCACTGTCCAAATCCTTGGTCGGGATGTTCACATGCAGGTGGATACTGGTTCGGCTGCCACTATCATCAATTCTCAGACGTATCTTCAGTTGGGTTCTCCAATCCTATCACCTATCACTCGGAAATTATGGATGTACAATAAACAGAAGATTTCTCTCTTGGGACAGTTTAATGCTGAGGTATCTTACAAATCCGTCGTTCGCACTGTTACCATATTTGTGGTCGACCATAGTAACGTGGAAAATCTTTTTGGTTTCGATGCCTTTCGCGTTTTTGGGTTCTCCATAGATGATTCTGTCAATATTGTCTCTGATGCCATTCCTTATGCTCAATTGGATTCCTTGGTGACGATATTTTTGTCCCTGTTTTTTCCTGGGTTAGGCCGTGCAAATGACTTTGAAGCTCATATCATGCTCAAACCCACTGATCGGCCTAAGTTTTTTCGGGCTCGGCCCATTCCTGTGGCCCTTCGTGATCGGGTCAAATGGGAGCTGGATCGTCTCACTGCTTCAGGGGTCTTGCTTCCTGTCACTTCAAGTGACTGGTCCTTTCCTGTCATTGTCGTTGCTAAGCCCAATGGTGATATTCATCTCTGTGGCAATTTCAAAGCCACTGTAAATGCTCAATGCCTCATCAACACTTACCCTATGCCCCAACCTGAAGAACTGTTCACTAAACTTGCTGGAGGCCAGTATTTTTCTAAACTTGACCTGTCAGAAGCTTATCATCAACTTCCTCTCAACACTGCTTTCCAGCAGTTTCTGGTCCTTAAGACGCCTTTTGGCCTCTATCAATACCAACGATTGCCATTCGGGGTTGCCAGCGCCCCTGCTATCTTTCAGCGATTCTTGGAACAATTATTGCTCCTTGTCCCTGGGTATATCAATTACATGGACGACATTGTTATCACGGGCTCCACCACTGAAGAACATCTTCAGAATATCTGCACACTTTTTCATGTCTTACAGACTACCGGTTTTAAGTGTAATCTACAGAAATCACAATTTTTTCAGGCATCTATCACGTACTTGGGGTTTCCAACTCTCTCAGCATGGTATTCTTCCGCTTCAGCAAACTGTCGCTGCGATTGATGCCCTTCCTCGCCCTACATCTGTTACGGAACTGCAGGCCTTCCTGGGGAAAATAGCATACTATCACAGGTTTTTACCGTCTGTGGCTTTGGTGGCTCAGCCGTTGCATCGCCTGTTGCATAAAAACATGTCCTTTCACTGGTCCGCGTCATGCGATGGGGCTTTCCAGAAATTGAAGACTGTGCTGAAACAGGCCCCGTGCCTGGCTACTTATCGACCTGGCCAACATCTCGTTCTTGCCACGGACGCCTCTCAATACGGGGTTGGTGCAGTCCTTGTGCACCGTTTTTCTGACGGTTCTGAACAACCCATTGCTTATGCCTCAAAAACTCTCATGGATGCCCAACGAAAATATTCTCAAATTGAAAAAGAAGCTTTGGCCATTATTTATGCTCTTCATAAGTTTGGTGTTTTTCTTTATGCATCCAAATTTCATCTTGTTACGGGCCACAAACAACTTGTTTCCTTGTTTCCTTGTTTCATCCATCAACGTCGCTTCCCAACAAGGCTGCATACCGCCTCCACCGACTCGTAATTGACAGCTACTCTAACTTTTCTTTCATTGTCCGTCGCATAACACCGCGGCAACCACAAGTGCCGTAGCTCGAATTTTCTCTTTGGAAGGCCTTCCCTCTACTCTTGTTACTGAAAATGGTCTGCAATTTGCCTCTTCCGAATATGCGGATTTTTGTGCCCGTCATGGCGTCATGCATGTCACAGCCCCTCCGTTCCATCGACAGTCAAACGGTGAGGCTGAACGACTGGTCCGCACATCTAAGGCTCAGATGAGGAAACTCCTGACTTCTTCTGCTACTGATGATGCGCTACTCCAATTTCTGCCTTCTTACTGTTTCATCCCCATGGGTGACCACAGCCCGGCTGAGCTCTTACATGGCCGACAGCCCCGAACGCTACTTCATCTTCTGCGGCCTTCCAGCTTACGGCCGCGGGTGCCTTCGCTTGGCCGGTTCACCGCCGGCGACCGTGTATGGGTACGGGGATATAGCAGGTGACCAAAATGGAGTCCTGGCCGCATCTTACGTCACCGTGGCCGACGCTTGTATGAAATCCAGACGGACATGGGTGTTGCATGCATCATTCGGACCAGCTTCGGCCTCGTGTGCCGGCAACACCTGTTCCGAATGCCACTACACCACCTTCGGCTCAACCTGACGCTCGGGATCTTGGCATCTCTCATTACTCACAACGCAGCCCTCTCACCATCATCTCGGTGCCAGCACAAGAACGGATGCCATCAGGAGATGTGCCCATGCAGGAACCGGATGACCATCATCTTTCGCAGCAACTTTACTCGCTTCCTTCTCCTACGGACGCGGACACATCGCCCATGTCTCCTGTTATAACAACCGGACTTGCCGCAACATGCAGATTGGTGCATGGGCCCCCAGCAGATTCGACCCCTACATCTCCTGTCATCTTGACCTGTTATCATCGGGGACACTTCCATCCGTACGGAAAGCCTCCTCCTCGAGACTTCACGGCCAGTCAAACAACACCTATGGACGTTAGCAATCTACAGGCCACCTCCATCAAGACCAGTGCAAAAAATTCAAAGGGGGGAAAAGTGTTGTGACTCGCCGATTTTTCACAGTGCCACCGCGCAGTTACGCGCATCCTCTACATGCGGCGCTGTCTGCCAGCGATGCAGCAGCCGCGCCACCTAAGCGGCCAGCCAGCCAGCGGCCGTTAGACTTGGACTCAGTTCTGATGTGAATGTTACCGTGTACACGTCTTACTTCGTCTACTTGCTCTGTGACTTACATGTGTTGTGTCCTTTTTGAAATATATGTGTTCAACTTGACGTTATAACAAAATGAACCACATTAAAACTGGTATGCAATAGTATTTATTACATTTTTGAAGAAATCCACTAACCAAAAAAATTGATAGAGACATAATTGCAATGAATAAATGATCCATAAGTTAAAAAAAGGGTTAAAAAATTATTCCTATAGGGGGAAATACTGTGGAAGAGAAGAAAGATAAGTAGAATGGAAAGAGAATTGTTATAGACAGAAAACAGATAAAAGAAATTATGAGAGAGGAGAGGAGCTGGGGTGAAGAGATGAGAGAGAATGTAAGGGATCAAGGATGATTTTTGAGGAACAGTTGTGTAACATCGAAGTGGAAGGACGAAAGTAGAAGGAAACGTGGACAATAAAGGAAACAAACAAGAAGAAAATCAGATAGATGGCAAGGGAGAGCCTGATATGTAATGTGTAGCTGTGGTTCTTTGGCTTCTCTCAGCATATTTCAGTATGAAATACTTTACAGGTGAACGGCCATATGTTAGTATCCATTATACCCATGGAATGAAGTATGACCATACTAAGATCCTGACACAGATTTCTAACTTCTGGGATGGTGTCATCAAAGAATGTATGAAGATGTGATTAAGGGATCTGCTGATCAGTCATGATAGCGGTAACATCCTTAGTAAAGCATGGGAACCCTCAGTTAGTCTGATAAAGTAGAGGAAGGAGATATTCCCCAATGAACTATCGTCAGGAGCACATGAAACAGCATGTGTCCTTGGGTGTGGACCAAGAACGGAGCAATGTGTCAGCAGGAGGGAGGGGGAGGAGGAGAAGGAGACCTGGACTTCCACCCACTTCCTGCAGGTGGACTACAGACTGAGTGGCAGCTAGGAGGGAGTGAATGGGTGGGAAGGGGTGGTAGAGATGTAAAGGCACCATACTATCCCCTAAGCAGTTCATCAGTGCACTTAATGATAGAAGCATGGTCACTTTCCAAACATTGTGTTTGTTGGACAGTGACAGCTGGCTATTCACTCATGAAGTATTTCAATAGTGAAGAGTTATTGTCATCGGAAGATTAATATTTAGAGAAGAATTAATGTAATTTTGGTGGTAAAAAATTCAGATAGAAAATGAAAGAGATTACAATATTGGTTAAAACTAAGACAATGGGCAGTTTTGCATAACTAATTTTCAAGTTGTGATTGCTGATCATTGTTTAATGGAGTTAAAAATCTTTGTTGGGATAGAATTATTCTTGGCAATCATTGTTTAACAGGGCTAAAATCTTTATTGGGATAGAATTATTCTTGTGGTAATTCTATATTCATATGGTATTGAGGATTCAGAAAAATGCATTCCTTGGTAATAACCGTATATCTCACCTGATGATCTGGTGGCTTTTTGTATCCTAATAAACTGAGACACTCATGCCTTTAATATTAATCATTGTATCATCTTAGAACTAGGGCAATAGATGCAAAACATGACCAATAATAAGTCTGTGATCATTATCATTCCCAATCTCTCACACTTTGTCTATTTTTGGGCCCCTTACCTCATCAAATGTACTTAAAAATATTCTTTTGAATTTTTATCTGTATTGTTATCTATGTAAAATCCAGGATGGAATGTAACATTATTATGAAAAGGATAGTTGCTACTCACCTTGTAGTGGAAATGCTGAGTCGTAGATAGGCACAACAAAAAGACTGTCACACAATAAGCTTTTGATCAAAAAGGCCGAATTGTCTATTTTTGACAAAGACCTTGGTAGCCAAAAGCTTATTGTGTGACACTATTTTTGTTGTGCCTGTCTGTGGCTCAGTATCCCTGCTATATGATGAGCAGCAACTATCCGTTTCATGATATTGTTATTATTTATGTACTTATGTATGTATCTCTACAAGTGAAATTTTGTTTTGATTGACAGTTAGTATTAATATTTTTATTTCTGCCAGTCTCCTCTCCCATCATTGTTTTCTGTTCCCTTTGTTTTCTTCCTTGGCTCAAGATTCTCACAGGCGAAGCATTTTAAATGCTGCCCAATGAGATCGTGTGAGCTTGTCCATGGGCAGGTATAGGTAGTATAGCTATTCATCAGGTGGCGCTATTGCCCTACTTTCAAACTTTGTTCTCTCACCCCTGCCCATGGTCACTCGACAGACATACTGCCTGCATGTGCTACTTGCACCCTCTACCCTTGGATGCCCCGGCTGGACATACACACTTGAGTGAAACCAGTCTGTCATAAGCAGTTGCTCCCTTCTGCTATCTTGTAACAGTTATCAAATATATATCTTAATTTCCTTTGCATCTTTGCTGGTTCTATACCTCTTTCTGCCCTTGGTGAATATGAGCTCTTGTAATTTCTCAGAATAGATTACATGTTTAACTTCTTTGCTTGTATCCAGATTTTACAGTAGTATCATTAGAATTTTATGAAATTGCAAAGTATTTTTGTTGGTTGTCAGTGCTTTTATGGACAAGATTCCAGTAATAGTTGAATGGCTGTTGACTCATTCTCTGGACTTGCTGTGACTGTAGTGTTAGCTTGAATATAGCATGGAAAGTGTGTGACTTTACCTGATGTTGCTCGCACCTGAGGTAGTTGGGCTGTGCATGTCTCTATTTAAAAGGAATACCTCAATTTACTTGTAGAGTCGAGCAGCACATGTCTGTTTTCACGCCCAGCTGTTAACTCGCTGCACATAATAACCTAATGCTGTAGTCCTGCAATCAAATAGTCCATGCATTGGTTAGAATTATGAGTTAATAAATACACAGTAATATATAAGTGAATAATTAATAAAAAACATTGTATTGTAAAGTCTATAATTGATATAGGTGACAGGTAGTTATTGTTGAATAATGTTAATTCAAGGAAAAACATCTTAAAATAAAGGGAAAGTGGTCCTACAATATCCAGTTAAAAGAGAGACAGAAAATACCTTTATCAAAGGTTACGTCCAGAATGTTATGTGAATGGTAGCAAAATCCCCAAACTAAATAGGCATCAAAGACTTGAGAAAACTAAGATCGCAGTACCCAAAATATTCACCAGCTCAGAACAGTTCAGAGTTCAACACGACATTTCACAAATTAATACACATGGTACAAAAAAGTAGCTCATGCCCTGTCTGTCTTCAGTTACATAATACAATCAGAAAAAGTTAGTATCCTACACTGGATCTCATTCGGACCTCTCAAAATATTAAGTCCCTTCAGAAGTTAAAGTATGATAGTGGCCATTCACCAGCCAGAATCAGTTACCTGCATGACTGAATCACACTTGGTACTACAGGCAGGTCTACCATCTTCCAGTGCTTGAAATGGTGTCCTCTTCAATATCTAAATGAAAAGCGGATCTCATAGCAACTGTTCAGTGCCCAGAATCACCCACTAGATCAAATACTTCATGATACCATGGGCCTTCTTCAAGAACTAATGTAAAAGTGTCCAGAATCACTCCTTTGAGCACTTCATTCAAATAGCATCCATATCCACTTGATTTCAGCAGTGTTCCGTCACTATCGAACTCTCATTGCTTAAAGGCCATCCCCACCAAAATTACGTTGTTCATAAGTTCTACAAACATGATTTAACTCAGCTTGATCACTTCCCAGACTAAACTTAATATATCACAACAATATTTAAATAAAGAAATGTTGTAAACATTTGGTTACATTCAGATCTTTCACAATAATTGCAAATAAAAGTTTGTTTATTCATAAATAAACCAGCATTCTTAAGCAAGTGTGCTCTCGACAAATGACGAGAGTTTGCCATTAAATATTGTTTGAACAATTATTTAAGCTCGCTTGACAGAAGCATGTTTTGGTCCTCTTTCCAATTGTTATGTCAGCTTACACACGCAATTTTGACAACTTCTTAAATTATTACTATTTTTTTTAGCAATTGTAATCAGTAATTAAGTAAATAGTAACATATTCATTAAATAACTACAGTAGTATGACAAGATACGAGGTATTCATGCTGCATTTGTTCGCTATGTTATTGTGGAGAATACAATGTTCTGTTAGGCATTTGCATAATGGGAAGATGTAAAAAACATAATAAATTAAGAAGTGGAATGGATACAGGTAAATTGCTTTCTTGGATGAAAGCCATCGTTTAATACTGTCATCGGAGATATCATTTGCTTGAAACCATGTGAAGTGTTTAAAAGTTATTGATTCATTGTGTAAATGTTCAGTCCCCATAAAATATTAACTTCTGTAGTGTGTCACTGGCTGTGCCTAATTTATCTGAGAGCACCATTGTATTCATATTTTCTTTAATACTTGACTGTGAATAATTATAGATTTTCTAAGAGTTACAACTTAGCCATCTTTCACCTTGTCTGACACTCCACCATGTTTGGTACATTTTCTGCACAAAGGCCATGTGAGCAATAGCTGTCCCTAAGAAACAGTATGGCATAAATAGTATATCTGATTTTCTTTATTGAGTATCATATTTCAAAAAAGTGTTTTGTAATACTTGTAGTAGAATTAACTGTTTTGTGTAACTGTTGTATGTGAACATTGTAAGCCAGTTTTAAGGAACATTTTTGACTAACATAATCCTGTGAAATTATAACTGTATGTGGTTTTATTTAAGATTAATATTAATATATATATATATCTTAAATTTTTATATTATTATTCCTGTTTCACAGCTCCGTGCAGTATTCAGAAATCGGACTGCCATTGAAGATTGGATAATGGAGAAAGCAAAACATCGTCGTAAGGGCACAGATGAAATTTTCATTTTCCCGTATAACTTGGGATGGAAACATAATTTTAGACAGGTATTTTTTTCTGTTTTGCTGGAGTTTTATGTAAAATTTTCATTTTTCATTTTAAGAGGCAGAACTGAAAGAATTAGACAAGTTACTTCTGGTTTCAAGAGAAAAATCTTTGCCTGAGAACATTTTTGTAGTAGCCATACTCCAGGCCATTGCTGGTTTGGGCTTCGTTATAAGAACAGATCTACATGTAAAACTGTCAGAATCAGCAATAGACTAAAGAAGAACTGCTGTCTTTGTTCTACAAATAAGGCAGTGTGCTGGCGTTACAAATATGGTCTTCAGTTGAAATTGCGGAAATAGTACTTAAACTGCTTGTACTTCTTAGGGACATAAATATAGTTGCATAACCATGGGAAAAAACTTAAAAGTAAAAATGAGAACTGTTTCCATCATTTCAATATATAATTGACTAAGTGTTCCAGAATGAGATTTTCACTCTGCAGCAGTGTGTGCGCTGATATGAAACTTCCTGGCAGATTAAAACTGTGTGCCCGACCGAGACTCGAACTCGGGACCTTTGCCTTTCGCGGGCAAGTGCTCTACCATCTGAGCTACCGAAGCACGACTCACGCCCGGTACTCACAGCTTTACTTCTGCCAGTATCTCGTCTCCTACCTTCCAAACTTTACAGAAGCTCTTCTGCAAACCTTGCAGAACTAGCACTCCTGAAAGAAAGGATATAGCGGAGACGGCTTAGCCACAGCCTGGGGGATGTTAAGAATGAGATTTTCACTCTGCAGCGGAGTGTTATCTGAAACATATGATAATGTATTTACCCATTACTTAATTTCAGATACTGCAATTATTTCATTTTATTGTCAGTGTTGGAAA
This sequence comes from Schistocerca piceifrons, assembly GCF_021461385.2. Lineage (NCBI taxonomy): Eukaryota > Metazoa > Arthropoda > Insecta > Orthoptera > Acrididae > Schistocerca > Schistocerca piceifrons. Next base: position 574,109,929 of record NC_060138.1, read on the forward strand.
TAATTTATTTTCTTGTTCTTTATGTAGTTTGACTTATCTAGGAATAAATCACAAGATATCAAAATAACGACAGTCAGTGTATACACATCCTGTGGCAGCTCCACAAAAAAAGCCTCTCAGGGGCTCAGCATTCATTTGCTGGCTATGGGCTTGGCGGTCTCAGGGTTCCTGAGCTGGGGACTAGTAAGTGCTGCCAGTCCTCTGTCATCATAAGCTCTGGATATGCTTCAGTGACCAGCAGGTGGTGCAGCAGGGGATTGTTGTGTATACAGGGAATGGGGATCTTGGCTTGACCAGCTGAGGATGGTAAAACCCTCTATAAAATAGCCCCTCAATTTCAAGGTGTGCTGCACACTGATGAGATGCATAGCTGTTGAGGTGGAACAGTTGTTAGTGGCAACCTTTGGGGAACCTTTCCCAACTCAGTTGTATAGGGCTTACTTAGGCGTGTGGGGCTCTGTCTGACTGGACCCTTATTTCCCCTCGTTGCTCGTGGAACCAAAATTTATACCTCAGAATCTCCTCCTCCTCCACCCCCCCCCCCCCCACCCCCCACCCAGTGTGACATTTGTACCACATGGTTGTACTGGCACTCATTTATCCAAAAGAATGAGGGAGGCTAGTCCTCCTGATAAGGATCATTGGGCCTTAAGTAACAGGGCTCATGGAGTCACAAATAATAATGTGTTTTTGGTGATAAAGAGGAAGGAGGAAACATTTGAAAAAGTGTCCCTTTTCTGTATTCATTAAGGCTTGGAAGGACTTGCTGGCACTTTAAAATCTATTAAACAACTGCGTAATGGTTCCTTCTTGGCCAAAGCTAATCTGTCAAAGCAGGCGGAACTTCTCAAGAAATCACTGAAATGAGTGACTCTGATATCATTGTTGAGAAGCAAACCTATCTCAACTCGAGCAAGGGCGTGGTCACATGCTGTGATATCGTGGATATGAACATAGTGGAGATGAAATGAGATTTGGCATCCCAGGGGGTAGTTGATGTGGAGCAACAAATGTGAAGGAATGATGTAGAAACTGAAAAGATCGCCACTTTCACGGTCACGTTCAATTCTCCATCGGAGCCTGAACGTATTTTTACATACCAACCCCTGTTCGATGTTACAAATGCCAGAGTTTTGGCCATACAACTGTGAGTTATGGAGTTGAAGCGACCTGCAGGAAGTGCGGAAAAGAAGCCCATGCATGACACTGGGACTGACTGACTGTCTCCAGCAAGCTGCATCAACTGCTTTGGGAGCCACCCACTCTGGACCTGAGACTGCTCTGTTTTTATTGAGGAATGCAAAATACAAAAAGCAAAAGTGACCAAGCAGATCCCCAATGCCGTAGCCAAAAAAGAATACAAGGCAGTGAAACACCCCCCCCCCTCCCTCTCCTTTTGCCACTTTGTATTTTTCCAGGGTGCAGAAATCTGTTCCCAAGGTGGACACTTCATTGCAGACATCATCCTGTGTGCCACTATCCACCACAAGTGACTGTACTTGTACTTGTACTTGTATGTGTGTGTGCCAAGGTAAAGCGAGTAAGGGCAGAGCAATCCAAGCAGCTGAAACAGCAAAGCCCAGCAACAATTCCATAGTGAGCATCCAGAAATCACACGAGAAGCAGTGTGGCTTTCAGTGTCCCTTCCCATCTCATCCTCAAAGGGACAGGGTGCAAGGAAAGGGTCATGATGTTTGGGTCAAACATCATGCTGGGACTTCGGACTGATCAGGAGGATATTTTGAAGTTTGACGCCTCGGATATAGGCAGCATCTCCACTCACCCTTACTCCACAATTGCTTCATATCCCTGGATAGGGATATGATAGGGATAAATTATAACCACACCTGTGAAAACGCTCCTATACTACAGTGGAACTTCATTGAGTTCAGGACTCGTGTGGAGGAACTGAAACATCTAGCACTGAGACCCCTGTGCTACAGAGCTATATGTTATATCCCAAGGATGACCTGGTGGGGGAAAGAGCCAAGGGAGGGTTCACCGTGTTCTCACTAACACGCACCACTTCTCCAATCTGTGCCTGGCTGTGTTTGTCAACAATGCACATAACTCCTCTGCTCTCCACCTGTCTACTGACCTGCAAGCAGTTGCTGTCGAAATTCATGTGTATTGGAGGATCACTGTTTGCTCGTTGTATTTACCTCCAGAAGATGCAATAGACTCTGAGACTCTCACAGGTCTTATAGAACCACTCTCCCAACCATTTCTCCCCCTGGGAGACTTCAATGCCCATCACGTCTTTTCGGACTTTTTGGGACTTGACTTCTACTTGCCTTTGGGGTCGGGTTTTGGAGAGCCTCACGCCGTCTCATGAGCTGTGCATCCTCAACAAACACACTCACATTCAATCTGCATTGCTACTGTGTCATTCTCAGACATCAATATCTTTTTTTGCTCTCCAGCCCTCGCAGACACTGTTCAGTGGGACGTCAAAAATGATCTTCATTCCAGTGACTACTTCCCACTTGCATTCACCTACTAGTTGGAACACTACGAGAAGAGCAGTCACCAACATGGATGGTCAGCAGGGCTAACTGGATGTTGCTCAGCCAACTGGCTGTGTTTGAACATCACAACAGCATCCAGGAATGGGTGGACCACATCATGCGAGTGATCCAAAATGGCTCTGACTTATCCACCATGAAGTCTTCAGGTCGTCTTAAGAGGCAACTTGTACCTTCGTGCACAGATGAGTGCTGCTCAGCGATCCAGGGCAGGCGTGCAGTTCTTCGATGTTTTACATGCCACCCAACAGCAGACAACCACAGAGCATTTTGATGCACGAGAGCCCAAAGCACTAAATGTAATGAAGGAGAGCAAGAAAAGGTCACGGAAAGGGTTCCTGGACTCCACCAACCATTCCACTGATCTTCAAAAGTATGGGAAGCTATCAGGAGGGTTTGTGGTAAACACAATAGTTTAACAATAGCCCGAGTGCTGACATGGATATCTGCAAAGAACACCTGGAGATATTGCTCAGACATTGGCAGAACATTTTGTAACAGCTACTTCCAATGCAAGCAAGGATCCAGCACTTTGTTGTTAACATGTGGCTGTAGAGAGGGGCAAGTTGGACTTCGGAGCCTACAATTGTGAGTATTTCAACTACCCTTTCTCCACATGGGAGTTGGAATCAGCCCTGTCTGATACTTGCGATACTGTATCTGGTGATGACCAAATCTGTTATTGCACACTTCAACATTTGCAGCAGCATCAAAGGAAATTCTCCTTGAACATTTTAATCTTATATGGCAGACAGGTAACTTCCCCAACTTGTGGAGAGAGGTACTTCAGATACCTCTCCTCAAACCAGGAAGGGACCACATGTGTCCCAGTACTTATCAGAGTATTGCCTTAATGAGCTGTGTAGGAAAGATCGTGGAGTGAATGGTTAACTGTCATCTGGCCTGGTTGTTAGAGACCAGGCAACTCCTTAGCTGCTCTCGATGTGTGTTCTGGAGATTTTGGTCCACTGTCGACAACCTAACCCTACTAGAGGTGGCTATTCAACAGGCTTTCCTATGTAAATATCATACTATTGGCATATTCTTCGATGTCATTAAGACGTATGATACTGCTTGGAGATAATGTATTCTCGCACAGCTGCATCAATGGGGCTTTTGTGGCCCCTTCTCCATCTTTATACAGTCTTTCCTGTCTCAGTGATCTTTTTGGTCCCAAGGTGGTGACAGACTGTCATATTGTTTTGAGCAAAAGAATGGTGTCCCTCAGGGGAATGTTTTAAGTGTTACCCTCTTTGCCATAGCCATCAACAGTACCATGTCTGTGGTAAGGAGTCCTGTACAGTGCTCCTTATTTATGGACAATTTTGCTGTTTTCTGTTCCTTCTCAACTGTTGCAACAGCGACACAACAGTTGCAAGCTATGGAGGTGAAGTTAGAGGAGTGGGCTGAAAAGACGGTGTGTGTGTGTGTGTGTGTGTGTGTGTGTGTGTGTGTGTGTGTTTAGTTTACCTGATTTGCATATGAGGGACACCAGCCTACATTTTAGACTCAGTGAGGCTCTGGGCCTCATTTTTGACTCCAAATTATTGTGGTTGCCACACCTGAGAGACCCGGAACCTAGAACCTCGAAGGCACTGATCGTAAAGTGCCTTAGCCACAGGTCTTGGGGAGTGGACAGGATGCATCTGCTCCATTTTTATAGGCATTTTGTGCAGTTGTGGCTGGTCCAAGAGTGCATGGTGTATGGGTCAGTGAGGCCTTTTTATTTGAAAATCATTGACTCTGTCCGTCAGGAGGGGATTCAGATGGCCACGGGTGCCCCTACTTATTCTCTGTGCTGAAGCTGGGGAACTGACACTTACCATCTGGCGGCAGCTCTTCATGGTGTGTCAGGCAAGTAAGTTCCTTGCAAAGCTTTGACTTCACCCACATACCACAGTTTTGCTCATCTGCCTCTGGAATGCCTTTTCTCCAACTGTCCACCAGCCACAATACTGTTTGGGATCCACATGTGCTGGAGTCACTCTGTGTGGAGCAAGTACGACCCAAAATCCAGGGGTTTAACCACCTGCCACGCTGATTACTGCAGAGGCCCAGAGTAATTTTAGATTTGGTGCTGTATGGGAGAGATTGCAGCCCTGCCTCAGTTTTACATTTGATATTTTGTGAGTTCTTATATGAGCATCACAACTACGTAGCTGTCTTTACAGATGGGTGTAAACAGGGGGCCTCAGTTGGTTGCTCTAGTGTTTTCTCGGATTGTGTCCTCAAGACTTAACTGTCTTCAACACAGAATTATGTGTGATCTTATTCATGTGATCATAGTCAATCCATATATTCCGAACCCAGAGCACTGCTGTCAGTGTCATCTTTACAACCACACTTGAGAGTCCTGTCGACACCCGGCCAAATGTGTAACCTGTGGCAGGGATGCTCATGTGAAGGTCTGTTCTGCTGCCTCCTCCCCACTGCATCAACTGCAATGGCGACCGTGCTGCCGCCTTCTCCCATGATTGTCCCTTGTGTCTCAATGAGCGGACTGTCCAGGAGATCTGGGTGAAGGAAAAATTGCATTATCTGGTCTCTTGCAAGTTGTTGGCTAGTCGGAAACCCTATATTCTACCATCTGCATGTACAGTACTGTTCTTGCTACCTCTTGCTCCAAGAAGGACATGGCCACACAGCCGTGCAACATCAAATTTAGCACCACGGTTGTGAAGTAGCCCAGTGTCATGGAAGTGTCCCCATCTCCTCCTCCAGCTGTGCAACATGCCACCAAACTTTTGCCTCATGGGGTGAAATCACCAGCTACACAACTGGCAGGCCAGAAAGGACAGAAGGACTACTCTCGTGAAGATCTCCTATGTCCCTACATCCATCCAGCATCTGAATCTTCCTCTGCTAACTGGAAAGGCTCGAAGAAGTTGAACAAAGGCAAAAGGTCCTCTCCTTCGCTGACTCTAAGATCCTCTTCGCTGGTGACACCACGTGATACCCTCGCCCAGCTGACCTCCACGTCGCCTGTGCACACCACCGTTTTACTGCACCCGACTTTGGAGGCCAACAGCAGAAGAATGCCAATGCTCCTGTAGACCTCATGGAGCAGGATCCCCCTGCCTCTGTTCCCTGTAGCAGCAAGTCTTCGAAGGCTGGCACTCGGCAGTTGCTGAGGTGACACCTCTTCATATTTTCCTTGTCACAAGTCTCCTCCATTGGGGCGTTTGTGGCCTTTGGTCCAACACAGAGGATTTATGGCTGCTTGTAGAATGACAGCATCCATGGGTCCTCTGGCTTCAAAAAGGAAATTGCGTCCTTACAACTGCTTTGAGCTCTCACAATTCTTCTTGGTCCATTTTGCCATTTTGACCCCCCCACCCCCACCCCTCCCCCGTCCCTCCTGGTAGACATTCCATCTCATGGGGAAGATGCTGCTCGTACGGGACGATGTTCATAGTCAACCCATCACCCTGACTACCCGCCTTCAAACTGTTGCAGTTCGTCTTTTCCTTCCTCACTTGAACTGTTTCTCTTGTACCGTTTACATGCCTCTGTTGTTCGATGCCACCAAGGCAGACTTCCTCCAGCTTCTTGGGCAGCTAACTCACCCCTTTCTGCTGCTCGGTGACTTTAATGCACACCATCTCCTATGGGGTTCTCCAAGAACCTTTTCAATCAACTTGACCACCTCTGCCTTAACACAGGAGCTTTCAGACTCCATGCACACCTGTTCCCATTTGCACCTATCCTTCTGCACTGGCCAGCTGGCCCATCGTCTCAGGTGGTCCATTCTCTCTGACACATACTCGAGCAATCGTTTCCCTTGCGCTATCCGTTTGCTGACTCCCACCCCACTTAGATACACACTCAGTTGACTCAGGCTGACTAGAGGCTTTATTCCTCCCTGGCAACCTTTGATGAACATCATTTCCCCAGTTGTGATGACCAGGTGGAATATCTTACAAACGTTATCCTTAACAGCCGCAGAATGTTCCATTCCTCACGCTTCCTCCTTACCACACTATGTCTCTTGGCCGACTGATGCTGTGGCGTTATTCGCACGCGGAGATATGCTCTGCGGAATTTTAACTGTCATTCTATGATGGCAAACTGCATTCATTATAAAGGGATGCATGCACAGTGTCATTGCATTCTTCCATAACCTTCTCTTCTCAGAATTGTTAGTGTTACGAGGCCACCTTTACTATGAGGGAGCTAGATTATGCTCTCACTTCATCCTGATCCTCTGCCACAGGGCTAGGTGCCATTCACATTCGTCATTCAGATGTTACAGCATCTTTCTCTTGCTGGCAAGCACTTTCTGCTTAATATGTACAACTGCATCTGGGCAGAGGGCACATTTCCCAGTTGCTGGAGTGAAGCCACTATCATGGTCATACCTAAGCCCGGTAAGGACAAACACCTTCCGTATAGCTACTGCCCCATTTCTCTCACTAGTTGTGTTTACAAGGTGATGAAACATATGATTTGTGGCCGGCTGGTGTGGCGGCTTGAGTCTCGCAACTTACTAAGAGCTGCACAGTGTGGATTTCGAGCATGGCTTTCTGAAGTTGACTATCTCCTCACTTTCTTCACCCATGTCACGAACGGTTTTCTGTGGAAATTTCAGGCTATGGCCATGTTTTCCGATTTGGAGAAAGTGTATGACACCTGCTGGAGGACTGACATCCTCGGTACTCTCTCCACGTGGGGCTTCCATGGTTGCCTGCCCAGTTTCCTTGAGGAATTTTTAAAAGATGTGGGTTCTGCCTTGTCGGACACATTGATCCAGGAAAACAGTGTGCCTCAGGGTTCCGCCCTGAGCGTCGTCCTCTTTGCTATCGCCCTTAATGGCCTGTCTCCCACCTGGCATCTCAGACTCCCTTTTTGTTGACGGTTTTGCTATCTATTGCAGTTCTGCATGGACCTGTCTCATTGAGCGACGTCTTCAGCAATGTCTTGATTGCCTCGACTTGTGGAGCATCAACACTGGCTTTCGCTTTTGCAGTGAGAAAACCAATTGTACGAATTTCTGGTGACACAATTGGTTTCTCCTACTATCTTTACATCTTGGGTGTATTGCTCTTCCATTTGTTGAAACTTTGAAATTTCTGCGGCTCATATTCGATATGAAATTTTCTTGGCCCTCCTACATTTCTTACCTGACAACCCCAGCCCACTGTATGCGGTCCCTTAGTGTCTTTTTTGTCATCAGTCTTCTGACTGGTTTAATGTGGCCCACCACGAATTCCTCTCCTGTGCTAACCTCTTCATCTCAGAATAGCACTTGCAACCTATGTCCTCAATTATTTACTGGATGTATTCCAATTCCTGTCTTCCTCTACAGTTTTTGTCCCCTACAGCTCCCTCAGTACCATGGAAATCATTCCCTCATGTCCTAACAGATGTACTATCATCCTATCCCTTCTTCTTATCAGTGTTTCCACATGTTCCTTTCCTCTCCGATTCTGCGCAGAACCACCTCTTTCCTTACCTTATCAGTCCCCATAATTTTCAACATTCGTCTGTAGCACCACATGTCAAATGCTTCGGTTCTCTTCTGTTCCGGTTTTCCCACAGTCCATGTTTTTCTACCATACAGAGCTGTACTCCGGACATACATTCTCAGAAATTTCTTTCTCAAATTTACGCCGATATTTGATATTAGTACACTTCTCTTGGCCAAGAATGCCCTTTCTGCCATTGCTAGTCTTCTTTTGACGCCCTCCTTGCTCCGTTCGTCATTGCTTATTTTGCTGCCTAAGTAGCAGAATTCCTTAACTTCATCTAGATTGTCACCATCAATCCTGATGTTAAGTTTCTCGCTGTTCTCATTTCTACTTCTTCTCATTACCTTCATTTTTCTTCAATTTATTCTCAGTCCATAATCTGTACTCATTAGACTGTTCATTCCGTTCAGCAGATCAAGTAATTCTTCTTCACTTTCGCTCAAGATAGCAATGTCATCAGCGATTCATATAATATATATCTTTTCACCTTGAATTTTAATTCCACTCCTGAACCTTTCTTTTATTTCCATCATTGCTTTCTTGATGTACAGATTGAACAGTAGGGGCGAAAGACTACATCCTTGTCGTAAGGGTGTAAACCCTTTTTAATACGAGCACTTCGTTCTTGCTCGTCCACTCTTATTATTTCCTCTTGGCTCTTTTGCATATTGTATATTACCCATCTCTCCCTATAGCTTACCCCTACTTTTTTCAGAATTTCGAACCTCTTGCACCATTTTACATTGTCGAACACTTTTTCGAGTGGACAAATCCTATGACAGTTTCTTGATTTTTCTTTAGTCTTTCTCCCACTATTAACTGCAATGTCAGAAATGCCTCTCTCGTGCCTTTACCTTTCCTAAAGCCAAACTGATTATTATCTAGCGCATCCTCAATTTTCTTTTCCATTCTTCTGTATATTATTCTTGTCAGCAACTTGGATGCATGAGCTTTTAAGCTGATTGTGCGATAATTCTCTTACTTGTCAGCTCTTGCCATCTTCAGAATTGTGTGGATGAGGTTTTTCCTAAAGTCAGATGTATGTTGGCAGACTCATACATTCTACACAAAAACGTGAACAGTCATTTTGTTGCCACTTGCACCAATGATTCTAGAAATTCTGATGGAATGTTCACCCTTGCTTTGAATGTCACCAAAGGTTTTTTTTCACTTTCCTGTATGCTGAGTCTGTCGTTCTGACAATCATTTCTTTTTTGATGTCTTGACATTATTTCTGCAGCCATTTCCTCTTAGCCTCCCTGCACTTCCTATTTATTTCATTCTGCAGGGACTTGTATTTCTGTATTTGTGAGTTTCCCAGAACATTTCCCCCTTTCATTCATCAATTGAAGTGTTTCTTCTGTTACCCATGGTTTCTACGCATTTACCTTCTTTGTACCTATGTTTTCCTTCCCAGCTTCTGTGATGGCCCTTTTTAGTGATGTCCATTCCTCTTCAACTGTACTGCATACTGAGCTACTCCTTATCGCAGTATTTACAGCCTTAGAGAACTTCAACCGTATCTCATCATTCCTTAGTACTTCCGTATCCCACTTCTTTGCATACTGATTCTTCCTCACTAACGTCTTAAACTTCAGCCTACTCTTAATCATTACTATATTGTGATCTGATTCTGTATCTGCTCCTGGGTGCACCTTACAATCCAGTATCTGATTTCTGAACCTCTGACTGACCATGATGCAATCTAACTGAAATCTTTCTGTATCACCCAGCCTTTTCCAAGTATACCTCCTCCTCTTGTGATTATTGAACAGAGTATTCACTATTACTAGCTGAAACTTGTTACAGAACTCACTTAGTCTTTCTCCTCTCACATTCCTTGTCTCAAGCCCATATTCTCCTGTAACCCTTTTTTCTACTCCTTCCCCTACAACTGCATTCCAATCCCCCATGACAATTAGATTTTCTTTCCCCTTTATGTACTGTATTATCCTTCAAATATCCTCATACGCTTTCTCTATCTCTATCCCTTCATCTTCAGCCTGCAAAATTGGCATGTATACCTGAACTATCGTTGTTGGTGGTGGTTTGCTGTCAATTCTGATACGAACAACCCTGTCACTGAACTGTTCACAGTAACACACTCTCTGCCCCACCTTCCTATTCATAATGAATCCTACTCCCGTTATACCATTTTCTGCTGGTGTTGATATTATCCTATACTCATATGACCAGAAATCCTTGTCTTCTTTCCGCTTTACTTCACAGACCCCTGTTATATCTAGATTGAGCCTTTGCATTTCCCTTTTCAGATTTTCTAGTTTCCCTACCATATTCAACCTTCTGACATTCCACGCCCTGACTTGTAGAACGTTAACCTTCTGTTGTTGGCAGTCCCCTCTGGGAGATCCGAATGATGGGTGACTATTCCAGAATCTTTTGCAATTGGAGAGATCATCATGACACTTCTTCAATTACAGGCCATGTGTCCTGTGGATACACGTTATGTGTCTTTAATGCGGTGGTTTCCATTGCCTTCTGCATCCTCATGCCGTTGATCATTGTTGATTCTTCTGCCTTTAGGGGCAGTTTCCTACCCCTAGGACAAGAGTGCCCCGGACCTCTGTCCACTCCTCCACCCTCTTTGATAAGGACGTTGGTAGAATGAGGGTGATTTCTTATGCCGGAAGTCTTCTGCCATCAATGCTGATTTATTAATCAAAATTTAAGCAGTGGTGAGATTCAAACCTGGGACCGAAGACGTTTAGATTATGAGTAAAAGACGCTACCCCTAGACCACGGGTGCAAACTACGTGTCCTCAGTGGTACTTCCTGGGGTGCAGCTTGAACCACCCTCCTCCTTTTGTACTGGTCCCTTGTCTGTTTGAATCTAGACTACGGGTACTTCATTTATGCATCTGCACATCCATCCCTCTTACACCGTCTCAATACTATCTACCATCATGGCATCCATATGGCCACTGGCACCTTTTACACTAGTGCGGTTGAGAGTCTGTATGCAGAAGCTGCCGAACTACTGCTTTTCTCTCCCTGTGACTTCCTCCTCAGCAGATACGCATGCCATTTGTCGACCATGCGTGGCCACCCATCCTATGCCTCCTCCTATGATGACTCCTTTGATTGCCAGTATGGGGCACATTCCTCTTCTTTGTTACCTCCTGGAGTTCGCCTTCGGCTCTCCCTGCGGCAGCTTAACTTCATGTTACCTGGAACTTTTCCGATGGGTGTGAATCCTTCAGTACCTTGGCTTCGTGCGGCGACCCATGTTCCCCTTGGCCTTCACTTGCTTTGTAAAGACGTTATTCCAGCCTTGCTCTATCATCTTCAGTTTCACGACTTTTGCATGGGATTTTGCGATACTACCTATGTGTACACTGATCGCTCTCAGACTGATCAAGATGTCAGGTGCATCTTCGTTGTTGACGCCGATGTTTTTTGGTTTTGGCTTCTGAACACTGCTCAGTATTTACAGAAGAGCTCTTCGCCATCTATCAGGCCAAGCAGTACATCTGGCGACACAGGCATTTCAATTGTGTCATCTGCTCTGACTATCTCAGCGCCCTTCAAAGTCTGTTTGTGCTGCATACTGTCCATCCCTTAGTGCAATGGACCCAGGAAAGCTATCACTTGCTCACTGTTGATGGATCCACTGTGATGTTTATGTGAGTTCCTGGTCACATCGATCTAACAGGAAATAAGGCTGCTGACACTGTTGCTAAGGCTGCAGTCCTCATAGCTTAGCCCGCTAGTTCTTACATTCCCTCCCACGATCTCTGTTGCCGGTTGTCAGCAGGTGGTGTCACTTTGGCATCACCATTGATCCTTCCTTCAAGGGAAAAACCTCTGGGCTATTAAGCCTCTCCCAGTGGCTTGGAGGACATCTTTTCGGCTCTCTCGCCTCGAGGAGATAATTTTAACTAGAATTAGGCATTGTCTCTTAGCTATCGCCATTTGTTAAAAGGTGCTCCCCCACCACTTTGTGCCCATTGTGCCCAGCTTTTGGCTGTCTGATGTTTCTTTATGGAATGCCATTTTCTTAACCACTTATGTTCCCATTTGTATTGCCAACTGAGTTATTGGATGTTTTAGCGAATGATGCGCAGGCTGTCCACCGCATTTTATTTTTTATCCGTCGTAGCAGTAAGGCAAAGGCCATTTAATTTTTAGTTCTGGACCTCCATTTCTCTGTGGCATATTTTATAGACTTTTCTCCACCTCCCAGTTTTTAGCTGTCTTGTCTTCCGTTGTTTGGGATTGACATGTAGTCGTTTTTAACTCCTCTCTTTGTCTTTGTGTTCTACAGTTTTGACATGGGGGACTGTAGACCATAGTTGTTTCTGCACCCTAAAACAAAACAAAACAAAACAAACAAACCACCAACCTAATAATCAGTCAGTTATCCTTTCACTTTCTGTAGAGAAGTGATTTGACTTTGAAACTTTGTAGTAGGATGTTAGAAGTAGTCTTGCATATGGATGAGTTGAAACAAGTTGCATGCAGAGCATCTTTCATTGTTGATGTGTAAGAGAGGAATTGGCTAAGGAATGTGATGCTTCATTTTATTGTGTTCTTGCATGATGAGAGTTTTGGGACCACTCTAGATCATTAAGGTTAGAGCTCAGTTCTGCAGGGTATGTACTGTTTATATAAAGATTATCCTCTTGAAAGTTGTTGTTCCTGTCTAGGAAAATAAGAGCAAAACTAAAATTGTTCAGGTTTTCTCATGATTGATTAACTGTTGTGCTTGTTATTCATTCAAGTTGCTGTTTCCATTTTGTGCACAGCATTTCACTGACCAACCCAGTCAGCTTCAGGTGCTGCAAATTATGCTGTTACATTTATTCACTGCTAGACTCAGTGACTGTCCGACTTTCAAGTAGCGCACACGCACTGCTACTGAGCATATGAATGTTTGTGAAAAAGTGCAAATGCCCTGGAATCACTGGAAAAATTGATCTTCTTTCATAACAAGAACATTTCAGTGACTTGCAGTGACTTTAAAATATAATTACTTTTGTGTTTCTATATTTGCTCTTACCATAGCTACATGTAATGGCATACACTGAAGAGTGAGACACATTGTACATTATCTAAGCCTGGTGTCTGTTGAAAGACGAATGATTCATTAAAACTCCTTTATTATACACAATCGTTGACACTTATTACACATAATAGTGACTATCACATTTGAAATGATACTGGTGACACACATTTTAATACTTTATATTCACTCTGTGTAAACCAAACAAATTCTTTCAATGTTTCAAGCTAGTCCTTTTAGTCTTTGCTTACTAACATACTTAAAATGGCTTCCACGTAGTGGAAAATCTCAGTGTGATGGTTTAGCCTGGGTTCCATTGGTGTCACCATCTTTACTTTTTTAGTCGGCAGCAAAGAATGCTCTATTCTCCAAAAAATCACAGTATCAATATAGCAATTCCAAGACTTTCAAAAAGAATATTAACGGCGTGATACATTACTGGCTCTGCTAATTTTGAGAGTCATTTAAGATTGCTTCAAACAATACCTGAGGTACTTTTAACATTTATTTCACTTTTAACCTCAAAACTATAACTTGTTTGTTCAATAACGAGTCACATGTGAATGTCACCAAACAGTGAGATAGGCTGCTTAATGAATATCCCTAGCAGTTTCTCACTTGCCCATGCAGAGGCATTTCCATGAAAGATCAGTCATCTCTGCCAACATTCATCATGTTAATTTGATTCATTTGTTTATTTTCTGAAAGTTTTAAATACATCACAATGCAGATATGAAACATCAGTTTGAATAAAAAATCCGGATTCCAGTAAGGTCAGCTGGGTGTATTAATAAAGTACTTATCATCACTATAAGTATGCACATTGCCGCCAATTTTGTACAGGAGTTTCTGTGGTCTGCTATAGCTCAAGGACAAAGTCTCCTTCTGACTGAAACTTTTGCACACTTCAGTTCTGCATGTCTTGACCATGTCATAATGGACTAGGTAACCAAACTACACCTCTTCAGACATGCAGTGCCACAGCAGTGAATTTAATTCTGTATTGAAATTGAATTATGATCCAGAATGTGACATAAGTGCCACACCAGTGAGGAGGAAACAAATGTTCCATTACTGTCTTATCAGTTGTTGTATGCATTGTAAATAAATTCATACTCTTGCAAAAAAATATTGTAATACAGGTTATGTGTCCATTTCAATGTATTCTCCAACAATTCCAAAAATGGAATAAGTGTTAAGATCATGAACCTAAAAAAGAAATAAGTACTGCTATGGAGACAGATAGGAAATGACAAAATATGCCTAAACAACATGAAAACATATGCTCGCATGTCTTATATGGGAGAGGTTAACAAATGAGCATAATTCATTGTTCACTCAGTTGCTTTTATTTTCGGTAATTATTAGTGTTTGTTTGTCACAGGTGATAAATTGGTCGCTGGTTCCTGCCGGTGATGGTGTCTTCTGGCCTGTAGCAGATGGATGCAATCAGTTCACTCTGACTGTAGGTACTTCGGATTTTGGTCTATTTGCTTTGTTTTAAATTGCATATGCTGTATCCAACAACAAAAAGCAAGCACCTGAAAGATACAGTGGGTGATTGTCTATTCAATTGAAGAGAGAAAGTAAAGTGTTCAGTTGTGATACATGTGTGCGTGTGCATGCTTTTCCGTTGCTTACTCCAATTTACCCAATAAGAAAGAGGAAAAAAAATTAAGAAGATTGTCATCTAACATTCCAGGCGAGTATCAGGCAGATTGTTTCTCATCTCAGCTTATTAACTTGATAAGAAACAGCTTCTGTAGCTATGTTTTACAAGGAAGACACACAGAGCCAGCCAGTTATGGTTGAGGAAGTTGTGATGGTACAGAATTTGACCGATTTGAAATAGGAAACTTTCTCATAAACATTAGGGATACAAAATTTTCTTTACCCTCATCATCTATAATTGAGCAAATGTGTACAACTAATTTTATTATAATTTAACAATATTTGAGTAGGAAAACTTGTTAGTTATATGTAGATGAACCTTATATATGTTCAAATATTCATCTTGTGTTTTTATTATTCGTTTGATGTATTCCTTGGGTGGTGTTTGGCAGATGGAGTTTGACAGCAGAAATCCCTATGTCACAGCAGGTGGTGCATGGAGCTACCAACACTGTAGGAGGACTTCAGAGAACTACATAATCACAATGTACTTCAGTGGATGAATGAAACTCTTGTAAAAGTTTCAGTGTATAACGATCTTAGCTGCTGCTCATACATAGATTTCTGTATCCACATTCATTTATAATACAGGTTCATTGTTGTTTAAAAGAGCCAGAAGTTCTTTGAAGAAAATAATTGCAAAAGATAAGAAAACACTAATTCATTATAATTTAAGGAAGCAACACTAACTTGTGAAAGAAGTTGGTGGAAAAAGTCTTAATTTGATAAATATTACCTGGTTGTTCATTTCAAAAAATACAAACAGGAGAAGAGGCATGACTAAAACAAACACGAGAAGTTGAAAAAAATTTCAAACTTAAGCCATTATGCATTGCAGCAAATTTTAAACTAAGCGATTATGCATCGAAGCATTCTGGTGTATTTTTAAAAACTGAGCAACTGTACAACATAAAAAGAAGTGAAGACTTTTGTGTTTATTTTTATTATAAAACTGAAGATTGGACAAACAGTTTCCTTTCTAACGTGAGTAGACAGATTATTTAAAAAGTGATATTGAAGCACTGTGCATCAGTGGTGTGTGTGTGTGTGTGTGTGTGTGTGTGTGTGTGTGTGTTTCATATTTATATAACGTTACAATAGTGACAAGCCATCATTGATCGGAAATGAAACTAATGCTTAATTAATTACATGACAAAAATTTTTAAATGCTTCAGAATTTGAACTTGAAATTATTCTGAAACATTTCATATGTGTTCATAGAATATGTAATTGTAAACTTTTCATAGCAACAGTTATCAATAGTGAGTCATCAACATATTCAACAGTGAGAGCAAAATGGTAATAACGATTGTTTTGCAATACTTGATGGTTGCTAGTAAATAAAAAAAAGGTTTACTACAGATTTAATATAATTTTGAATGGTCTTGAGAAATGAACAATCAAAAGCAGGAAGTCAGAGAGATGTTTTCCAGGAAGAATAATTTAGGACAGTGGAAACAGTATGTGCAGTGAGCATTTTAGATCTGTTTAATAGGCAGTTCATATGCAGTCATTCCACACATCGTGGCAGCCGGTGCAGTTTGCATCCAGTGACAGTCGACTTCATGCAGCCTCTACAGATGAGCGTCAGACTGACCTATACAAACTCTAATTGGAGTTCATTTCTTCAAAACCCGGTGGGTTGTGATTAAATAAGACACTGTGTATTGTGCAGTTGATTTTTAATTTTTATTTATACAATGACCTCACCAGGTGAATGTCAGTTTAAACGTTGAACATATTAGTCAGGTTTTAATTTAGATAGCGAAATTTTTCAGTGAAGTTTATTGGTTTATGAACAACTTGGATAAAAGAAACATAGATCATTTCCTATATACCTTCTTCATTAGTGTTATTAACATTTCTGTAATTTTTTAATTGTTATTTGTGAGGACATTGATGGCCGTGACTCTCATAGAAGAAAATGAAGCATTTGAGACAGTTGTGTAGCTATTGTCACACACAACAGCAAAAACTGATGATTTTCTCAACTAGATGAAAGACTTTTTAATTCAGATGATAAACGGCTTGATTTGGGTTCTTAATTAAATGGGAGAATGGAAAAACTAGAAAAGGAAATGGAATGAGGATTAAAACATGCACAAGATTGAGATGTTGTGTAGACTTGATGGAAGAAAAGGTAGAAAGCAAAGTTGAGCATTTATATCCAGTTTGGTGTAGAATATTCTAGTGAATATAGTACAAATATTACAGAAAGAAGTAATAGACACAAATGGTAATTTAGAGCAAGTCAAAACTAAGAATGTTGAAATGCTTTTGGTATTTTGAAATTAATTGGAACTGTGATTGTGCAAATTGGATGTATGGGATCCTCAGGTAAGGAAAGAACTGAATTTGATAGACAATAAATTACATGTTTATGTTAATACTGTACAATCTGAGGTAAGAACCTCATTATATAACAGTGGGTTCACATCCCCCTGCGGGTCCGGTGTAAGAATAGGCCCGAGGTATTCCTGCCTGTCGTAAGAAGCGACTAAAAGGAGTTTCAACCGTTTCGGCCTTTCATGTGATGGTCCCCCTTGGGGTTTGACCTCCATTTTTCAAAATTCTACAGAAGTATGAGCCTTTTGGGGAAGGACGCCTTACGTGGTGTACCACTAGTCCTCAGTGCACTAAGTCCTTGGCACTCAGCATTGTACCGGCGTTGTAACCATACCCACTATTCCTCAAATTGGGCCTAAACGCCTGATGGGTTGTACAAGTTACGCCCATAGTGCGTCCCCATCTGCACCTACGATCATGATGGACTTTCCATGGCACCAGAAATCCAGCACGGTAGCCAGCCCGTTATGGTGGGGTCGTCATGTACGCTCTAGGTTGTAGCCCCCTGACAACACAGGGATCGTACTGCCGATACCTGAGCTGCACCCTCCCCACGTCGGCCAAGGAGTAGATGCCCGTCTCCTTGGGGCATCAGGACTCCCGGCAACGGTCATCCTGCCAGGTGGCCCTTGCTGAGGCTGGGTGGCACCTGTGGGGAGAGCCCCTGGTCGGAGTGGGTGGTATTGGGGCGGACGTTTCGCAGATGAAACGTCAACACGTATCAGGTCGCTCTGCGGCCGAGTCTTTCAAACGGAAAGGTACTGTCTCTAGTTTTGGTTCTCCTGCCCTTTCCCCCTTGGCCACTCACTGGGAGGAGGGACAGGCCCGCCGGCTTGGGGCGAAGTACTTCCCCCGCTATTTGGTCTGTTCTCGAACAGATGGGGGGACGTTCGCCACCTCCAAGCCCATGTTCTTTGTTCAGCACATTGAGGACATCTTTGGGGAAATCGAGGCTCTCAGTAAGATGCGTTCGGGGTCCGTTCTTATCAAGACCACCTCCACCACACAGTCGGCGGCGCTCCAGGCGTGCGACCGCCTAGGGGATATCCCAGTGTCCATTGTCCCGCATCTGGCACTAAATAAGACGCAGGGGGTTATTTTTCATCGGGACCTCCTGCTGCAATCTGATGAGGAGCTCAGGGCCAACCTGGAGCGCCAAGGCGTGCATTTCGTCCGGCGAGTCCAGCGCGGCCCCAAAGACCGTCACATCGACACCGGGGCCTTTATCCTCGCCTTCGAGGGGGACGTTCTCCCGGAGAAGGTAAAGGTGATGTGCTACCGGTGCGACGTGCGACCTTATGTCCCGCCTCCTATGCACTGTTTTCGGTGTTTGCGCTTTGGGCACATGTTGTCACGGTGTGAGGCTGAGCCCCTTTGTGGCGACTGTGGATGTCTTCTTCGTGAGGAACATACATGCACCCCACCACCTCGGTGCGTTAATTGTCCTGGCATCCACTCGCCTAGATCCTCAGACTGCCCCGCATATCAGAAGGAGAAGATGATACAAGAACTCAAAACTTTGGATCGTCTCTCTTATTCTGAGGCCAGGAAGTAGTATGACCGCCTCCATCCCGTGCCGTTGACCACTTCGTTTGCCTCAGTTGTGTCCACTCCTTCCGCGGTATCCTCACCCCTATCCTGTCCCCCCTCCACCTCCTCCGCCCATCAGGGGGCTCTGCCTCCACCTCCCAAATCCCTCCCTTCCAAATCCTCCTCCCCCGTGGCACCTGCCCCCTCTGCCCCAGGGGCCACCCTTCCTCCTCCTCCTCTCCCCCCTGCCACCTGAGAAGCGATCCTCTTCTCAGGCGTCCATCGGGGCAACGTTCCGGACCCCAGCTTCCGAGGTCCGGCGTTCCAAAACGGACCCCGCGCGTGAGGACCTCCTTTGGGTCCAGCCCACCATCCCTGTGCCTCCTCGGACTTCCAAGAAGGCCCCCAAGAAGAAGTCTCTATCCCCCTCTCCACCCCGGCGCGTTTCGTCTGACGCTCCATCCGTGAGTCGCTGCTCCTGGCCGTCCTCAGTTTCGCCGGGACGCTCTGCTGCCAGGCGCTCAGCTGGCCTCTCGTCGGCAAATGATGATGCCCCTCCTACACCACCAGGGACAGCGGCCGCAGCTGGCGACGACTCGATGGAACAGGATCCGCCTCCCGCCGGCTGTAGCGTTGTTCCCTCGAAACCTGGCCCTCCGCGGCCGTCGAGGTGACCAGCTCTTCCCCCGTCTTGTTCCCCCTCTTTTTTGACTAGCGATGGCCTTGTTACATTGGAACATAAGAGGTATTCGATCTAATCGGGAGGAATTACAACTGCTCCTCCACCTGCACTGTCCGCTCGTCCTTGGTCTCCAGGAAACCAAGTTGCGCCCGACTGACCGTATTGCCTTTACCCATTATACCTCGGAGCGGTATGACCTCACCCCTGTGGACGGTATCCCAGCTCATGGTGGGGTCATGTTGCTCGTTCGGGACGATGTCTATTACCATCCCATCCCATTGACCACCCCACTCCAAGCAATAGCTGTCCGTATTACTCTTTCTGCTTTTACTTTTTCAGTTTGTACCATCTACACTCCATCGTCATCCGCTGTTAGTCGGGCTGACATGATGCACCTGATTGTTTAGCTTCCCCCGCCGTTTTTATTGTTTGGCGACTTCAATGCCCATCATCCCCTTTGGGGCTCTCCTGCATCCTGTCAAAGAGGCTCACTCTTGGCGGATGTCTTCAACCTTCTCAATCTTGACTGCCTCAATACTGGTACCCCGACTTTCCTCTCGGACTCTACTCATACCTACTCCCACTTGGACCTCTCGCTCTGTTCTACCACTCTTGCCCGTCGGTTCGAGTGGTATGTCCTTTCTGACACCTATTTGAGCGACCACTTCCCCTGTGTCGTTCGTCTCCTGCACCACACCCCATCCCCACGTCCTTCGAGCTGGAACATACCGAAAGCTGACTGGGGACTTTACTCCTCCCTGGCGACCTTTCCGGACCACGATTTTCTCAGTTGTGACAGTCAGCTCGAATACCTCACGGCTGTTATCATCAATGCTGCCGAACAGCCCATTCCTCGTACTACCTCTTCTTCACGTCGCGTTTCCGTCCCCTGGTGGAACGAGGCTTGTAGAGACGCTATCCGTGCTCGACGACATGCTTTACGCACCTTTCGCCGCCATCCTACGTTGGCGAATTGTATTGGATACAAACGTCTCTGAGCGCAATGCCGTAGAGTCATCAAAGACAGCCAAAAAACTTGTTGGGCCTCTTTCACCAGCTCCTTTAACAGTTTTACTCCCTCTTCTGTCGTATGGGGTGGCCTGCGCCGGCTGTCGGGCATTAAGGCCCACTCCTCGGTACCTGGCCTGACCTCAGGTAATGAGGTCCTCGTTGATCCTGTGGCTGTCTCCAACGCCTTCGGCCGGCTTTTCGCAGAGGTTTCAAGCTACGCCCATTACCACCCTGCCTTTCTTCCCAGGAAAGAGGCTCAGCGACCTTCCTTCCACTCGCTGAATCTGGAAACTTATAATGCCCCCTTTACTATGCGGGATCTCGAACGTGCACTTGCACTGTCCCGGTCCTCTGCTCCGGGGCCAGATGCCATTCACGTTCAGATGCTGGCACACCTTTCTCTGGCGGGCAAAAGCTTCCTTCTTCGTACCTACAATCGCGTCTGGACCGAAGGTCAGGTCCCCATGCGTTGGCGTGACGCCGTCGTTGTTCCTATACCCAAACCCGGGAAGGATAGACACCTTCCTTCTAGTTACCGCCCCATTTCTCTTACAAGCTGTGTCTGTAAGGTGATGGAGCGCATGGTTCATGCTTGGTTAGTTTGGATTCTTGAATCTCGAAGGCTACTTACCAATGTCCAATGCGGCTTTCGTCGCCGCCGCTCTGCTGTTGACCACCTTGTGACCTTGTCGACATTCATCATGAACAACTTTTTGCGACGGCGTCAAACGGTAGCCGTGTTCTTCGATTTGGGGAAGGCTTATGATACCTGTTGGAGAGGAGGTATCCTCCGCACTATGCACAGGTGGGGCCTACGCGGTCGCCTGCCCCTGTTTATTGATTCCTTTTTAACGGATCGAAAGTTTAGGGTACGTGTGGGTTCCGTATTGTCCGACGTCTTCCTCCAGGAGAACGGAGTGCCTTAGGGCTCCGTCTTGAGCGTAGCCCTTTTTGCCATCGCGATCAATCCAATTATGGATTGCATTCCACCTAATGTCTCAGGCTCTCTCTTTGTCGATGACTTCGCGATCTACTGCAGTGCCCAGAGAACATGCCTCCTGGAGCGCTGCCTTCAGCGTTGTCTAGACAGCCTATACTCATGGAGCGTGGCAAATGGCTTCCGGTTCTCTGAAGAGAAGACGCTTTGTATCAACTTTTGGCGATATAAAGTGTTCCTTCCGCCATCCTTACATCTCAGTCCCGTTGTTCTCCCATTCGTGGAAACAACTAAGTTTCTAGGGCTCACGTTGGACAGGAAACTGTGTTGGTCTCCACATGTCTCTTATTTGGCGGCCCGTTGTACACATTCCCTTAATGTCCTCAGAGTTCTTAGCGGTTCATCTTGGGGAGCGGATCGCACTGTCCTGCTTCGCTTGTATCGGTCCATAGTCCGATCGAAGCTGGATTATGGGAGCTTGGTCTACTCGTCTGCTCGGCCATCCCTCTTACGTCGTCTCAACTCCATCCACCATCGGGGTTACGTCTTGCGACCGGAACCTTCTACACTAGTCCTGTCGCGAGTCTTTATGCTGAAGCTGCCGAATTACCATTGACCTACCGGCGCGACGTACTGCTGTGTCGGTATGCCTGCCGGCTGTTGTCTATGCCCGACCACCCCTCTTACCAGTCCTTCTTCGCCGATTCTCTCGACTGTCAGTACGGGTTGTATGTGTCTGCCCTGCTGCCCCCCGAGGTCCGCTTCCGTCGCCTGCTTCAACAATTGGATTTTGCCCTCCCTACCACCTTCAGAGAGGGTGAGAGCCCGACACCACCTTGGCTCCAGGCTCTGGTTCATATATATCTCGACCTCAGCTCACTCCCGAAGGAGGGTACTCCGGCTGCAGTGTATTGCTCACAGTTTGTCGAACTTCGTGCTCGACTTGCCGGTCACACCTTTATTTACACCGATGGCTCCAAAACTGACGATGGTGTCGGCTGTGCCTTTGTCGTCGGGGCCGCCACCTTTAAATACCGGCTCCTCGACCAATGTTCGAGCTTTACGGCCGAGCTTTTTGCTCTCCATCAGGCCGTTCAGTATGCCCGCCGCCACCGCCATTCATCGTATGTACTCTGCTCTGACTCACTCAGTGCTCTTCAGAGCCTTGGAGCTCCCTATCCGGTCCATCCCTTAGTTCAATGGATACAGCAGTCCCTCCATTCTTTCGCTGATAATGGTTCTCCTGTCAGCTTTCTGTGGTTTCCCGGACATGTAGGAGTGCCTGGGAATGAGGCTGCGGATGCTGCAGCCAAGGCTGCAGTCCTCTTGCCTCGGCCAGCCTCCCATTGTGTCCTGTCATCTGACGTTCTTGGGGATGTTTGTAAGAGGCTTGATCGTTGTGGGGGGTGCTTGGTCATCCCTCCAAGGAAACAAGCTCCGGGCAGTAAAACCGCTCCCAACTGCTTGGACAACCTCCTCCTGACCATCTCGGCGAGAGGAGGTCCTTCTGACCAGGTTGCGGATTGGGCATTGCCGGTTTAGCCACCGCTACCTGCTCTCCGGTGACCCAGCCCCGCAGTGCCCTTGTGGTCAGGCATTAACAGTGCGCCATGTTTTATTGTCGTGTCGCCGCTTTAGTCAATCTCGTGTTGTCCTGTCCCTGCCATCTACTTTACCGGATATTTTAGCTGATGACGCTCGAGCAGCTGCTAGTGTTCTGCGTTTTATAACTTTGAATGGCTTGTCCAAAGACATCTAACCTTTTTACTTATTTTATCTACATCTTTGTTAGGTCTTTCTGGTGTCCCCCCCTCCCCTTGAGTTTTACTAGATTCCATGTGCTCTAACAACAGTGACTGGGCGCTAATGACCTCAGTAGTTGAGCGCCCTTAAACCCCACCAAAAAAAAAAAAAAAAAAAAGCGGGTTCACATATCAGTTATTGAGGAAACTCTGAATGTGTGTGACATGAGGCAAGCAAAGAATTAGGATTTGTGTTTTGATCACATAAGTGTATATTTTTAGACTAGCACAGAAAATACTGGGAACATACAGTACATGTCAGAAATTCAAAGTATTTACTTCACATACACACATTATTTTATAACCAATAATAACAGGAAGCATTTGGGATCTTGTGGTTGTGGACCTGTTTGGTCCACTGCCTCTTGGTTGGGGAGCAATGGCATACATTTTTGTAATAGTACCAGAAATGCATACAACGAATATTGAAGTGTGTTTATTCAGGGAAGGAGAGAAACAGAAGAAAATATGGGCAATGGCACCCACGTGCAATTGAAAGTGGGAGATTTAATCCTTGTTAAGTCACAAATGTAGCATAAAAAGTGAGAAATTAATTGGAAGGATCAAGGGAAGATTTAGCATACAACATGTAAATTTGTTTTATGTGACAGTATTATGAAAAGTTCAATAGAAAATCCAGGATGGAATGTGACGATATAATGAAAAGGGAAGTAGTTACTCATCATACAGCTGAGTCGCAGATAGGCACAACTTTCCTTTTATAATAGTGTTATGAAAATGATAGTTGCTGTTCATCATATAGCGGAGACCCTTTGTGCACGTGATAGGGGCCAGCATCAACAATTACAGTGTACTGCGATAGATTATGTTATCTGAAAACTCCTGAAGAGTTGTAGCATTATTTAATATTGTGGTCTGGGAACCACATTTTTCTTTTTATTTACCTTTTAAGGGGTAGGCACTGATAATGGTGTATATTGGTGAAGAGTAAAGGAATGAAGACTCGTGGAGCTTCTACAAATAATTACCATGGCCATAGTACCCTGTGTCCTCTGTGGAGGGAAGTACTTTTTTTCCTTATTACGACTAAGTACCAATTTATGGTTGGAATTAAGCCCATGTAGGAGAGTCTACCAGGAATGGTAATGCTATTGTTGGCAATGCCGGAGGAAATAGAACATCCTGTGGGAGTTTTCCTCTGTGGGAGACTTGTTCTAAATTGATGACTACATCAGACCCCTGAAAACTATCTGGGTTGAGCTTAGTAGTGTATATTTTTATTTATTTTTATAGATTTGATTTTTTCATAGATTTTTGTTTGATACATGGTGACAACCGGTAAGGGTTCATACTATTCTCTACAGGGTGTTAACTTTAATATGGTATAGATATTGTACAAAGAGACTGTACTGTTTGGAATTTTCTGAGTGATAACATGGTTGGGATGGTATAATTTTTAAGGATGGTTAGCTTAACTATAGCGTAAGAAGTCAAGCTTATTCTAATTTTTGCCAAAGCCAGTAAATTCAAGAATGGGCTGCATGTATTGCTAGTTGTCTAAAAGGTCTGTCCTATATAGGGTGTCCCAGGAGGAACAGTCAGTATTCAGGGACATGACAGGAACATTCATTCAAAGCCAAAAAGTCTACTAAACATGGGCTCTAAAATGCATACCTTAAGAGTTAGGAGCACTTGTTCAGTAGAATAGATGTGTTTTCGAGTAGCAAAGATGCCCATGTGTTCTTGCTCTTAAGGTATGCACTTCAGAGCCCATGTTTACTAGACTTTTTGTCTCTAATGATTACTCCTCCAGGAACACCCTATACTGAGATATTTTGACATAAGCATAACCAGTACCATTGAAGTTCATATAGCTTTTTAACTGATGATGATGATGAACACACAATCTAAAACATATGTAAACTTACCTGGTGAAATTCGTAAGCTAGTCACTTTCAAAAACAAAGCAAAAATGTTGTTTTGAATGAATTAGTAATTACTTAATGAAAAAGTAAACTTCAGTATTTGTTGTACAAATGAAAAGAGTGATTCTTCTTACAATATTTTGTATTTTAATTAGATGGCCCAGGAAACAGAAACAGGCTTATGTGGGGCAGCAGATACTATGTGATCAAAAGTATCCGGACACCCCCCAAAACATATGTTTCACATATTAGGTGCATTGTGCTACCGCCTACTGCCAGGTACTCCATATCAGTGACCTCAGTAGTCATTAGACATCATGAGAGAGCATAACTCACAGAGTTCGAACGTGGTCACGTGATTGGGTGTCACTTCTGTCATATGTCTATACGCGAGATTTCAACACTCCTAAACATCCCTGCGTCCACTGTTTCCAATGTGGTAGTGAAGTGGAAATGTGAAGGGACACGTACAGCACAAAAGCGTACAGACTGCCAGAGACAACTGATAGCTGAAGAGCATCATAATGTGGAATAGGCTGACATCTATCCAGACCATCACACAGAAATTGCAAACTGCATCGGGATCCACTGCAAGTACTATGACAGTTAGGCGGGAGGTGAGAAAACTTGGATTTCATGGTCGAATGGCTGCTCATAAGCCACACTTCATGCTGGTAAATGCCTTGCTTGGTGTAAGGAGCAAAGTGACAAAAAGCAGATTTCAGAGTACCTGATGGCTCAACACAAAAGTTTTTCTCAAGTACAGATAGTGTTGAGAATCAGTGGACAAAGTTCAAAACCATCGTACAATATGTGTTAGATGAGTATGTGCCAAGCAAGATCATAAGAGATGGAAAAGAGCCACCGTGGTACAACAACAGAGTTAGAAAACTGCTGCGGAAGCAAAGGGAACTTCACAGCAAACATAAACGTAGCCAAAGCCTTGCAGACAAACAAAAATTACGCGAAACGAAATGCTGTGTGAGGAGGGCTATGTGAGAGGCGTTCAATGAATTCAAAACTAAAGTTCTATGTACTGACTTGGCAGAAAATCCTAAGAAATTTTGGTCTTATGTCAAAGCGATAGGTGGATCAAAGCAAAATGTCCAGACACTCTATGACCAAAATGGTACTGAAACAGAGGATGACAGACTAAAGGCCGAAATACTAAATGTCTTTTTCCAAAGCTGTTTCACAGAGGAACACTGCACTGTAGTTCCTTCTCTAGATTGTCGCACAGATGACAAAATGGTAGATATCGAAATAGACAACAGAGGGATAGAGAAACAATTAAAATCACTCAAGAGGAAAGGCCGCTGGACCTGATGGGATACCAGTTCGATTTTACACAGAGTACGAGAAGGAACTTGCCCCCCTTCTTGCAGTGGTGTACCGTAGGTCTCTAGAAGAACGTAGTGTTCCAAAGGATTGGAAAAGGGCACAGGTCATCCCCATTTTCAAGAAGGGACGTCGAACAGATGTGCAGAACTATAGACCTATATCTCTAACGTCTATCAGTTGTAGAATTTTGGAACACGTATTATGTTCGAGTATAATGACTTTTCTGGAGACTAGAAATCTACTCTGTAGCAATCAGCATGGGTTTCGAAAAAGATGATCGTGTGAAACCCAGCTCGCACTATTCATCCACGAGACTCAGAGGACCATAGACACGGGTTCCCAGGTAGATGCCGTGTTTCTTGACTTTCACAAGGCGTTCGATAAAGTTCCCCACAGTTGTTTAATGAACAAAGTAAGAGCATATGGACTATCAGACCAATTGTGTGATTGGATTGAAGAGTTCCTAGATAACAGAACACAGAATGTCATTCTCAATGGAGAGAAGTCTTCCGAAATAAGAGTGATTTCAGGTGTGCCGCAGGGGAGTGTTGTAGGACCGTTGCTATTCACAATATACATAAATGATCTTGCGGATGACATCGGAAGTTCACTGAGGCTTTTTGCTGATGATGCTGTGGTATATCGAGAGATTCTAACAATGGAAAATTGTACTGAAATGCAGGAGGATCTGCAGCGAATTGATGCATGGTGCAGGGAATGGCAATGTAGACAAGTGTAATGTGCTGCAAATACATAGAAAGAAAGATCCCTTATCATTTAGCTACAATATAGCAGGTCAGCAACTGGAAGCAGTTAATTCCATAAATTATCTGGGAGTACGCATTAGGAGTGATTTAAAATGGAATGATCATATAAAGTTGATCATCGGTAAAGCAGATGCCAGACTGATATTCATTGGAAGAATCCTAAGGAAATGCAATCCGAAAACAAAGGAAGTAGGTTACAGTACGATTGTTCGCCCACTGCTTGAATACTGCTCAGCAGTGTGGGATCCGTACCAGATAGGGTTGATAGAAGAGATAGAGAAGATCCAACGGAGAGCAGTGCGCTTCATTACAGGATCATTTAGTAATCGCGAAAGCGTTACAGAGATGATAGATAAACTCCAGTGGAAGACTCTGCAAGAGAACCGCTCAGTAGCTTGGTACGGGCTTTTGTTGATCTTTCGAGAACATACCTTCGCCAAGGAGTCAAGCAGTATATTGCTTCCTCCTACGTATATCTCACGAAGAGACCATGAGGATAAAATCAGAGAGATTAGAGCCCACACAGAGGCATACCGACAATCCTTCTTTCCACGAACAATACGAGACTGGAATAGAAGGGAGAACCGATAGAGGTACTCAAGGTACCCTCCGCCACACACCGTCAGGTGGCTTGCGGAGTATGGATGCAGATGTAGATGTAGATGTAGATGTA
Organism: Schistocerca piceifrons; assembly: GCF_021461385.2. Classification (NCBI taxonomy): domain Eukaryota; kingdom Metazoa; phylum Arthropoda; class Insecta; order Orthoptera; family Acrididae; genus Schistocerca; species Schistocerca piceifrons. Next base: position 574,137,591 of record NC_060138.1, read on the forward strand.
GACGTAGATGTAGACGTAGATGTAGATGTAGATGCAGATGAACATTGGACTACTGAACAGTGGAAAAACGTTGCCTGGAGTGATGAATCACAGTACACAATGTGACAGTCCGATGGTAGGGTGCGGGTATGGCGAATGCCCAGTGAATGCCATCTGTCTGCATGTGTAGTGTCAACAGTAAAATTTGGAGGCTGTGGTGTTATGATGTGGTCGTGTTTTACCCTTGTTGTTTTGCATAGCACTATCACAGCACAGACCTACACTGATGTTTTAAGTACATTCTTGCTTCCCACTGTTGAAGAGCTATTCAGGGATGGCGATTGCATCTTTCAACATGATCAAGAACCTGTTCATATTGTATGGCCTGTGGTGGAGTCGTTACACAACAATAACATCCCTGTAATGGACTGGCCTGCAGAGTCCTGACCTGAATCTTATAGAATACCTTTGGGGTGCTTTGGAACGCCGACTTCATGCCAGGTCTCGCCAACCGACATCAGTACCTCTCCTCAGTGCAGCACTCTGTGAAGAATGGGCTGCCATTCTCCAAGAAATCTTCCAGCACCTGATTGAATGGATGCCTGTGAGAGTGGAAGCTGTCACCAAGGCTAAGGGTGGGCCTACAGCATATTGAATTCTAGCATTACAGATGGAGGGCGCCATGAATTTGAAAGTCATTTTCAGTCAGGTGTCCGGATACTTTTGATCACATAGTGTATGTGGGGCTACAGGATTCGGCTGTTTTCTCATAAACATTACAGGTGTGAAATTTTCCATATCTGTGTTGTCTATAAATGAGCAAGTGTATGTAAACTAATTTTATCATCATTTTAATAATATTTAAAAGCACAAAAACTGTTTTTTAAATATTGGTGGTATCCTGTGTATGTTCATATGTTTGTTTTATGTTTCTATTATTTGTTTCAAATACTGCTTGGGTGGCATGTGGAAGACAGAATTTGACACCAGAAATTCCTTTCACATCAGGTGCTCCATTGTGCTACCCACACCAATGGAGTGCCAAGGAGGACTTCGATGAAGATTCAACTCAACAAAACTGTTAATTAATGAATGAACAAAATCTTGTAAAACTTGTAGTTTAGTATGGTATTAGCTACTGCTCATACCAGTTACCTGTATTCACCTTTTAAAAATGGTGGAAGTGATATGGACATAATAATGAGAGAAGATGATAAAACACTAATTTATTATGCTTAAAGTGTTTGCTATTGAATTTGTTGAAAAGTAAAGTTGCAGTAATCAGAGAAATGAGATAATGGCAGAAGTATGAATAAGATAAATATTATCCAATTGTTGGTTTAAAAAAATCAGAAAGGAGAAGAGCCATATTTAAAAGAAAATACTTACCTCTTTGATTTCAACTCTTTGCTATGTGATGTAGTTCTTTTTTTGAATTTGTGCTTTTTAACTGCATAAATAATGTCCATTTCACAACCCTTCACTCATGTTATGCACACATTCCCTTTTTATGCACCTTTCATCATTTTCTCCAAAATAATGTAGTATGTGTTTACTTTGAAATACGTTAACTATAATTTATGCGTGAGAAGAGAGACATAAATATCTTAATATCTACTACTAAAGAGAAACATAATCTACTAATAATGGAATGTTAGATGCTGATCTTATTAATTTTTTCCTTTTGCTTTCCTACTGGGTAAATTGGGGGTTTATTAACCTTACGTTGAATCAAAGTGAAGATAATTATAAGTGTCAGTGATGAGAAGAGGGAGTGGAGTAAGATCTTTACTATCAATTATACACTCCTGGAAATGGAAAAAAGAACACATTGACACCGGTGTGTCAGACCCACCATACTTGCACCGGACACTGCGAGAGGGCTGTACAAGCAATGATCACACGCACGGCACAGCGGACACACCAGGAACCGCGGTGTTGGCCGTCGAATGGCGCTAGCTGCGCAGCATTTGTGCACCGCCGCCGTCAGTGTCAGCCAGTTTGCCGTGGCATACGGAGCTCCATCGCAGTCTTTAACACTGGTAGCATGCCGCGACAGCGTGGACGTGAATCGTATGTGCAGTTGACGGACTTTGAGCGAGGGCGTATAGTGGGCATGCGGGAGGCCGGGTGGACGTACCGCCGAATTGCTCAACACGTGGGGCGTGAGGTCTCCACAGTACATCGATGTTGTCGCCAGTGGTCGGCGGAAGGTGCACGTGCCCGTCGACCTGGGACCGGACCGCAGCGACGCACGGATGCACGCCAAGACCGTAGGATCCTACGCAGTGCCGTAGGGGACCGCACCGCCACTTCCCAGTAAATTAGGGACACTGTTGCTCCTGGGGTATCGGCGAGGACCATTCGCAACCGTCTCCATGAAGCTGGGCTATGGTCCCGCAAACTGTTAGGCCGTATTCCGCTCACGCCCCAACATCGTGCGGCCCGCCTCCAGTGGTGTCGCGACAGGCGTGAATGAAGGGACGAATGGAGACTTGTCGTCTTCAGCGATGAGAGTCGCTTCTGCCTTGGTGCCAATGATGGTCGTGTGCGTGTTTGGCGCCGTGCAGGTGAGCGCCACAATCAGGACTGCATACGACCGAGGCACACAGGGCCAACACCCGGCATCATGGTGTGGGGAGCGATCTCCTACACTGGCCGTACACCACTGGTGATCGTCGAGGGGACACTGAATAGTGCACGGTACATCCAAACCGTCATCGAACCCATCGTTCTACCATTCCTAGACCGGCAAGGGAACTTGCGGTTCCAACAGGACAATGCACGTCCGCATGTATCCCGTGCCACCCAACGTGCTCTAGAAGGTGTAAGTCAACTACCCTGGCCAGCAAGATCTCCGGATCTGTCCCCCATTGAGCATGTTTGGGACAGGATGAAGCGTCGTCTCACGCGGTCTGCACGTTCAGCACGAACGCTGGTCCAACTGAGGCGCCAGGTGGAAATGGCATGGCAAGCCGTTCCACAGGACTACATCCAGCATCTCTACGATCGTCTCCATGGGAGAATAGCAGCCTGCATTGCTGCGAAAGGTGGATATACACTGTACTAGTGCCGACATTGTGCATGCTCTGTTGCCTGTGTCTATGTGCCTGTGGTTCTGTCAGTATGATCATGTGATGTATCTGACCCCAGGAATGTGTCAATAAAGTTTCCCCTTCCTGGGACAATGAATTCACGGTGTTCTTATTTCAATTTCCAGGAGTGTATTTCTTGTAGTAGCACAGATTGTACAATGCCATATGCTTGACACTTGACTTATTAGTAAAAAATTATGTAATGAATTCTGGCCAAGTTTAAAGACCCACACTTAAATTAGGTCCTTCCTGATTTGATTTCAAGGAAGAATTCAGTTATGTTCCAAAAATGGTGCTTTGTAAAATGACAGAAATCAGGGTGTACCCAATAGAAATAATGACATAAGCTTTTAATGTAAGGGTTGCAAAGACATATGAGATATGATTATAAAGTAACGGGACTTATGCTGTCACAGAGTAAGTACGCATGCACCAAAGATAAACAGTCAGTAGGTGTGAAGCATGAAGCTTTCTCAGTTGAATGCAACATCTCTGTTGTCTATGGACAGATAATTGTAGTCGTGGCCTTCTTTTTACGTAAGTTCTCTGATTTTGTTGCACTGGAAAAATGATCACTGTAATAATTGAGTAATAAATTGTCATGAAGTTTCACAAGAAACTTGGAAAAACTGCTTCTGAAACCTATCTTTTATTAAAAGGTGTATGTGGCAAAGATTGTTTATCACATACACAAGTTTTTGAGCAGTTCAAGCATTTCCAAGATGCCCGATAAGACACTGAAGATATCTCACGTTTGGGTTACCCTTCAACATCAATAACGATGAAAATATTAAAAAAAGTAGGTGATATGATTCGATCTGACCCCTGGTTGAGTACTCAATCGATTTCTGAAACTGTAGGAATTGACAAAGGATGCATAAGGTAAATTTTATATAACACATTTAACATGAGAAAAGTGTATGCGAAACTGGTGCCAAAAATACTCACAGTCGAACAGAAAGAAGCTCGGGAAAATATATTGATATTGTCTCGAACGGCATATACCGACTGTGAGAATCGGACGTTCCATGCTACGGGCACATCTCTGTGTCTTACTGAACCAAGGATTTAGTTTTAGAGGAGGAGGAGGAGGAGAGAGATCGTTTTGTTGTGAAACAAAATTATGGTATGTAATCAATGTTCAAATAATTTCTTGCACAAAATAAAATACAATAACTAACATAAAGTATTCAAGGTGTGTGTATCTCCATACCGAATTTAGTTAATTATCACGGTACAGATATTACGAGACATAGATCGCTCGGAGGTGAAGTTTGGAATGATAGTGTGAACCTGCATTTTCCACAGTCAGAATTTGTTGAGAGATTATCTCCAAATTAATGAACTTTAACTTGCTGAATTGTGGGACCTATCATCCAGACTCGTCAAATAACATACCACACAGTTGTGCCAAACGATCTGCATAGCGAGTAAAGGTTTTGGAGATTTCAGGTGGAGCAGATAGTGATGAGGAATTTCTGCGAGATCACAACTGCAGAAGACATCTCTTGCTCTCCTGTGGTATTTAAAATGAAATATTTATATTTTCCATGTTTTCAGGAGATTAAAGATAAAAGGAAATAAGGAACTAAGCCAAACCAACTAAAAGCAATAATTAAAATAAAAACGCACATAAAGAATACTTATTTATAATAATAAATAAATAAACAATATTTTCATTAACTGACCAATAATCTACATCCACACTCTGCAAGCCACCTGACAGTGTGTGGCGGAGGGTACCTTTAGTACCTCTATCGATTCTCCCTATTCCAGTCTCGTATTGTTCGTGGAAAGAAGGATTGTCGGTACGCCTCTGTGTGGGCTCTAATCTCTCTGATTATATCCTCATGGTCGCTTCACGAGATATACGTAGGAGGGAGCAATATTCTGCTTGACTCCTTGGTGAAGGTATGTTCTCGAAACTTCAACAAAACCCGTACTGAGCTACTGAGCGTCTCTCCTGCAGAGTCTTCCACTGGAGTTTATCTATCATCTCTGTAACGCTTTCGCAATTACTAAATGATCCTGTAACGAAGTGCGCTGCTCTCCATTGGATCTTCTCTCTCTCTCTCTCTCTCTCTCTGTCTCTCTCTCTCTCCCCCCCCCCCCCCCCCCCCCCCAAATCAACCCTATCTGGTACTGATCCCACACTGGTGAACAGTATTCAAGTAGTGGGCGAACAAGTGTACTGTAACCTACTTCCTTTGTTTTCGGATTGCATTTCCTTAAGATTCTTCCAATGAATCTCAGTCTGGCATCTGCTTTACCGACGATCAACTTTCTATGATCATTCCACTCCTAATGCGTACTCTCAGATAATTTATGGAATTAACTGCTTCCAGTTGCTGACCTGCTATATTGTAGCTAAATGATAAGGGATCTTTCCCCATAATTAATATGTTAAACTGGGTTACTGAAGATCAAACTATTGATCAACATTACTGCTTTGAGGTTCTTTCTCAACTCTGTGAGAAAATAAGAAGGGAAACAAACCTAAGTTGTGGAAGAACAAGTCATGGGTTCTGCATCAAGACGACACACTGGATCATACTGCATTGTCTGTTAAGAGGCCTCTAGTGAAGTACATCATCCCATTGTTAGAGCACACACCTTATTCACCTGTACTAGCACCATGTGGCTTTTATCTATTCCGTAAGTCAAATCTGCATTACAAGGAACAATATTTCAGTCTCTTGAAGCAGTGAAACAAAAAATGGCACGCGTCGTGAAGGAGCTCATAGAGGAATACTTCTGGCACTGTTTCCATCAATGGAAAATTCACATGGAACATTGTAGGGGTAGAGGAGGGGAGTATACTGAGCGTGATATGTGTGTTTTTTAAATAAAATTCTTTTCAGCCATAGTTTATTTTATAGTCACACCTCTTATGTTCTGATTCAGCAGCTGAAGAGAAAAAGGAGTCCAGTAACGTCCCAGCATGATTCAAAGTGAGAAGCTGGAAACAATAGCATCTGCAGTATGTGAGCTTAAATGGGGAAACATTAAATTAAATCATCAGATAGAGCAAAATATCAAAACAGTGGAAACGGTAGGGAAAGGGGGGGGGGGGGGGGGGAGCAAACTATTAAAATGAATAAAGCTACTTCTCTTTCCTATTGGAGCTAAATAAATGCTGCAATTGGAATAATAAGGGAGCACGTAACTTTCTGGATGTTGTATATTTTTCTATACATCTTTTACTCTTCTTATTAGCATTGTGTGTGCATCTATATTTAAAATAATCCTAACTTAAATTATGTAGAGAGATATTTAATGAGGTTCATTTTAATTGCACTTGAACATCTCAGATACTTTTTTTTATTTTGCTGTCAAATGTGTGTGCAGTAGAGTAATGATTCCACAAAGGATCATCTAACAGCATTCAATTGATTTGGATCACATGAATAATATGATAGTGCATAAAATATATACTAGAATTAAATTTTAGAAAACTGAATGTAGTGCCTTGTACAAGTCATTATGCATTCAGATCTAGTCGGGGATTGCTGCTGACCCACTGCATTGTCTGCAGTGCAGGTAGGTAAGCAGTCGGTCAAATACTGTTCCCCATAAAGTGACCCATCAAGACTGTCATCTTGTCGATGCTTATGGTGGCACAGTGTCAACGTCTCGATTGTACATCACAGTCTACCTTTGTTGCTTCCTTTAATCCCATTTATAATATAAGAAAGAAGTTTCTTCTCCATTTCTTAGTAATTCATTTTTTGCAGTGAAGTCATTCTGTTATACTGAAAATTAACAAAATTTGTATCTATGATTTTTTCCACTTCCAAGAGACTTTCTGTGGTTGGTTGGTTGATGTGGGAGGAGGGGGCCAAACAGTGAGGTCATCGGTCCCATTGGATTAGGGAAGGATGGGGAAGGAAGTTTGCCGTGCCCTTCAGAGGAACAATCTCAGCATTTGCTTGAAGCGATTTAGGGAAAATGTGGAAAACCTAAATAAGGATGGTCAGACATGGGTTTGAACTGTCGTCGTCCTGAATGCGAGTCCAGTGTGTCAACCATTGTGCCACCTCACTCATTTCTCCCTGTGGTGTAAAATTAATGTAATATAGAAGCAGAAAAAGAATATTTTACCATTACCAATGAACGCCGCCCGCACGCTCGCGCGCGCCCACCCACACACACACCCACACCCACACCCACACACACACACACACACACACACACACACACACACACACAGCATTCATTCACAGTTATTTTTGTGTGTAATCTCAACATGAGACACAAAACGAAAATTCCAGTAATGTTTTCTCAATGTGGGCCCTTTCAGACTACGTCAGGTGCTGATAATGTTGTCTCATACAAGTACCTGCTATGTCCTTCACAGTGATCACTCAACATTGGATGCTGTTCACACCCCTTATATACCTGGCCTGGTAACAACACTAATGCACTCTTGTGGCTGTTCTACCTGTCACAGTGAATTGAAATGCTAATCATTTACATACCTGCCAACATTGCGTATGTGTAGAAAGTTACATTGAAATCTGAGGATGCGTTCTGGGGGCTTAACTTTTATTGTCAGGCTGTATATAATATTATTATAATTGACTCACATTTTGTGCTAGAACTGGTGGTAGAAAGAATAGCAGGTGTTCATTTTACTGTGATATCTATAAAAATCTGTTTCTTAATTTCTGACAACCATGAAGTTATTAGACTTGGCAAAAAAACCAATATGATGAAGATGATGATGTATCTCTATTACATAATAAATTCTTCTATTAGCTTACAGGAGAATGTTTTTGATCCTTTATGTTGTCGTTTGCAGATGGAGCAAAAAGAGCAAAAGGCTGAAAAACGCAGTCAGTCTCGAACATACATAGTTAGAGACAGTTACTGTGGTTCGTGGGTTCCTGTATCCAAAGGGTGGCGCATATTATTTTATGCACCTTGTACAGATGAACATCGTCTTCCTCTTGATCAAGGCGATGTTGTATTAGTTACAAGATGGAGAAGGTTTGTATTAACATGGAGTTTGAGATCATAGTATTTTCTTTAGTTTTTTTTATATTTGTTATTTACAGGTTGCTTGCACGTAATTTACATTTTATAGTGAGTAACAGCACAGTAATAGGTATTGTAAGCTGGAAACAATAATTTAACTGAGGCAAGGTAACCACTCGCCTAACTAATGGATGCTTGGTGCATAGAAACATGTAAAAGCACAGACTCATTAAGAGACTTTCAAGCTACAGCTCTTTTTATAGTGTATACACTCAGTCTCATACAAGCAACCATACAGATACATAAACACACCTATTCTGAGCTTTTGATATCACAGAGTAAGATGTATAGCAACTAGGGTGGAGCATGAAGAACTGCTGTTCAAATAAGGCATGAGAAGGTAATGGGAGACATGATAGTAAGGTAGACACAAGTGGTTGTCAGTATAAGTAGAGAGAGAGAGAGAGAGAGAGAGAGAGAGAGAGAGAGAGAGAGAGAGAGAGAGAGAGAGGGGGGGGGGGGGAGGGGGCGTGAGTCAAAGGTAATGTTGGTAAGGATCGAGCAATGAGAGGAAACTCGTTAAAAATTTTAGGGCATTCACTTCATGAGAATTTCCTGTTGTTGCTACACTGCACCTTGGGAGATGAGTGTTTGTATTATTTCCAGTGTCATGTTCGTGAATTACTTCCCTGATCACACATTCTTTAATGCTGTTCTTGACAAAGAGTGCAGACTCATAGATACACAGATTCATCATTGTTAGCGTCCAAAGCCTGTTAAAAAGAGGATGATAGTGCTCTGTAGGACCATCCTTGCATAGTACAGACTTATTTTTTAAATGTTAATGATATAAGGAGAATGTCCCTATATGAGTAGGACATATGATATATATGACTGAAAGAGTCATACAGAGATACTTATTGCAGACAACATATCTCAGTTTCAATATGAGGTGGGACACTCATGAGATCTTTTTACAGACTTGGTTGATTTGCTCTTCCCAGTTGAGTTTAGCATCAATATGTATTCCGAAGGCTTTGACACATTATCTATATTCTTGGACAGTCCTAACATAAGTTTTTGGGTTTTGTCTGGATTAGAAACAAGTTTATTGGCTGTGCCAATTTAATACAAAGTCAAGAGTTTCTTGCTCAATTTTCTCAAGAGTTGGGATGCTGTGATGTGAAGTAACCGACTGTGATACATAGTGGGGCAGGTGATTAACTGCAACAATGAAAAAGAAGGGACCAAGGACAGAGTCCTGTCGAAAATGTGCGAATTTCTTCTAGGAGGGACTATTTCTAATTGAGAAAAACTGTGTTCTGTTGTTCAATTAGGAAGAAAACACTGCTAATGTAGATAAGGTGCATCATAATACTCTAAATTTGTTAGCAACATTTTAAAAGGAATGCAGTCGAATGCTTTACTTAGTTTGCACAATACCTGTGACACACTTTTCTGATTTTCAAAAGCCATTAAAGTGAGATCAGTTTCCACAACAGCTGCAGTGGTATTTTTACCTGTCCAAAATCCGTACTGATTCTTGCAAAGGAGGTCATAATTTTGAAAATAATTGCTTAATTGAATGTACACGAGTGTTTCAAATATTTTTGAGAATATTGGGACAATAGAAATTTGTCAGTAGTTATGAGAGAGTTGTTTATCAACCTTTTTGAATATGATAATAATTTTAGAGATCTGGTGTTCTGGAAAAACCTCATACTCTAGACATTTTTTAAAACAACTCAGTGGCTTACTTATCAAGTGAACTGTTCGTTTAACAACATAATTAGACATCCAGTTGAAGTCCCTACTTTTGGAATTGAGTGAGTGTAAGGATGTAGAAATGGGATTATCAGTGTTTCAGGCTGTGGGCATGCAAAAGTGGAGGATATCACACTCCCATGTTTTATCTTACCCTGTGGTATACAGTGCCAGTCTTCTGCATCTTTCATTTCATGTGTTTTACTGTCATTTTTTCTCTTTTAGTTCTCATAATCTTTTCTGCAAAATGTTGGGCTTTATTTTGATTTATCTCACACTATAAATTTCTGTCCAAACTTAAGAGAAGTGTCACTAATTGATGTGACTGTGATGCCATTCTGTTTAATGCGTACATAATGTCTCCAATGAACTTCCATTCTGCTGTACTTTTAGTCTTCATCACACACACACACACACACACACACACACACACACACACACAGACAGACAGACAGACAGAGAGAGAGAGAGAGAGAGAGAGAGAGAGAGAGAGAGAGAGGGGGGGGGGGGGGCAGTTTCCCATATGTTACTTTCTTTGCTGGTTCTATGGAGAACCTGTTCATCCCTTATCAGTCCACCTACTTTTCATCATCCTTTTATAGTGCCACATCTCAAATGCTTCAAATTTCTTCTTTTCTGGTTGTGCTCCATACATACATTCCCAGAAATTTCTTTCTCAGATTAAGGCCATTGTTTGATACTAGCAATGCCATCTTCACATATAATGATCTGCTTTTTATGTCTTCCTTCCTTCGTCCATCATGTTATTTTGCTTCCAAAGTAGCGGAATCTTTGTCTACTTCATGGTATCCAGCTTTGATGTAAAGTTTATCGCTAACCTCATGTCAACTACTACTCATTACTTTTGTCTTTCTTCAGTTTACTTTTAATCCACATTCTTCACTCAGTAAATAGTTTGTTCCATCCAACACATCCTATAATTCTTCTTAACTTTTACTTAAGATAGCAATGTCTTTAGTGAATTTTATCATTGATATCCTTTCACCTTGGATTTTAATTCCACTCCTGCTGTACCTTTCTTTTATTTTCAGCATAGCTTAACTGATACTCCTTTGGCATATCCTCAATTTTCTTTTCCATTCTTCAGTATATTATTATTGTTGTTGACAACTTGGATGCCTGAGCTTTTAAGGTGATTGTGTGATACTTCTCGCACTTTCCTGCCCTTGCTATCTTCAGGAATTTGTGTAGGTTATTTTTCTGAAAGTGTGATGGTATGTCTCCAGATCATAGATTCTACACTCCAACTTGAATAGTCACTTGGTTACCACTTCCCCCAATGATTTCAGAAATTCTAATGATATTATCTATCTCTTTTGCCTTATTAAACAATGGAAAATCCAGGCTGGAATGTAACAATTTTATGAAAAGAATAGTTACCCATACAGCGGAGATACTAAGTCGCAGTTCGGACAACAAAAAGCCTGTCACAAAATAAGGTTTCGGCCAGCAAGGCCTTTGTCAGAAACACACACACACGAGACCACAGTCTCCGGCAGCTGGAGCCAGACAGTTTGCCTTATTTGACTGCAGGTTGTTCAAACCTCTGTTACACTCTGATTTTAATATTGGTTCATCTGTGTCTTCCATATTGACTCCCATTTCTTCTTCAATTATATCTCTAGCCCCCCTGCCCCCCACCTGCCTGCCTCCCTCCCTCCCAAAGCCTTCAGTGCACTCTTTGGTTTTTCTGTATGCTGAATGAATCCTTCTGATAACATTTTTTTTTCATGTAATCATTTCACCTTGGCTTTCCTGTGTGATGTGTCAAAAGAAAAGTAACTGCTTGATTTCTGTAATGACATAGAGCATGTATGTACTTGTATTTCCAGAATGGTGACATATTAATTTCCAAGTATTTTTATTGGCTTTGCTTGCACTTCATGAACATCTCTTTCTTTTCATTATTTTTTCTATACTATGAAAAGTAAAGATATCAAGATACTCTTTGCAGTGGAGAGGAAGATTAGTAATTTTATAATCTTCTGCTTTTGTCACCATCACTACCAAATGTTTTGTAATTTTTATTTTATATTTGTTGTTTTTCCCATTTTAACAGCAAAGAGGCATCAGTTTTTGTGGTTGCTTTATTATTTGTACATTGAGTTTAATGTGAATCGATATAATTTACAGATACTGGCTGTTTGGTGAAAAACAGAAAGGGGCCAAGGTAGTTGGACATCGAGGATGGTTCCCCCGCTGTTGTGTTGTTGAATTGGCTGAAGCAATACCAAATGATTTTGATAAGAATAAATAAGTAACCCATTCCAGAAAATGTATCATACTTTTAAAGCATTGATAATATCATTGTGAGGTACTGTGTCTTTTCTCCCTCCCTCCCTCCCTCCCTCCCCCCCCCCTACCTTTTTCCTTTGCCTTCTCTCTCTCTCTCTCTCTCTCTCTCTCTCTCTCTCCCCCCCCCCTCCCCCCATATTTATTTTTCCCTCTTCCTTCCTCTTCTGCCCCTCACCACTCTCATTCTCATTTTGTTATGTGGCATCCTTGTATCAGTGGAGAGCTCCTGAATTAACAATAAATGAAGATTTCATAGTAATTTTGTTTCAGCTGTCTTTGGTGGTTGAAACAAACACCTTGAAACTCAAAATCAAAACCATGTGTTGTAACAAATAATAATAATAATAATAAATAGACAGTGCTGATTTGAAACTATTGATTTTTTTCCCTGCATCTTTCTTGTTCCTTATAATTGTGGTCCTGTCTTCCAGTTCACATTGCTTACCTGTCCTCTTTGTTCGCTCTCATCTTTTTTCGCTTTTCTCTTTAGCTGTATAATCTTATTTTTGCACTATCTGCATCTCCTTTCCCCTGGAGTTATTGATCTGTCTGTTGCCCTGAACTTCTGAACACAAGTTCTCCTTGTCCCTCCATGTACACAATTTCATTATATCGTATTATTTTGCTGAATATCTAGTGTTAGCTGCTTGAGGTTCAAATTGTGTATTCCTTCTTGCTCTCAGTTCAGCTCTGTGTCTTTTTTTTAAACCAAAGTCCTATCAACTTTTTTCATCCCTCTGGTTCCTTCTTTACATTGCCTTTACACATGCCTTAAAAGGTACAAAAACTTGCAATTACAGTAAGTACCGCCATTTATTTATCGGTTGCCACAAGTTATATAACATTTTGACTGATAAAAGTACCAGTGGGTATTGTGCATTGCTTCCATTTCCACAGATAATAAAAATGTTAAGAGAGATCTTTCCATTTTACTGATAGAAAAGTGATTTCCTAGACATCTTATTGTTTGTGAATTGATCTCAGCCTTAAATGTTTTTGTTATTGTATATGTTTTTAAACATTTCATGGACCAGATTTGTTATATTATAATGTTTTTATTACATAGCTATGAATATGTATTAACAAATTAGTAATTGTTGTTTAAAAGCACAGTGTTTCAGTTGTTCAACATTTTTCATGTCTTTCACATATGACATGCTTTTGCATGTGGTGACTTTTGTTGTGAATTGTGTGCACATGTTAATAATGATATTTTTATTCATTGTGTAAGCTGTGGGGTACCCTTTAGTTTACAGTGCTGGTAATCAGTTAAGAAACATGGTGTATGCTGCAGCCTTTAGATATCTCTGTGCATTTGTTTTAGACGTATATATGAATTTATCCTTGCAGTTTTAATTATTTGATACTGCTTATTTGATGCATTCAGTGCAGTTAATTGAAATTGTTCCAAAAGAACTGATTCCATTGTACATTGTCCTATGAATTATCACAGATTCGTTTTTATATGCCTTTAGAAAGTTTGTAAATTGCTTTTTTTCACAAAAAGGCTTTAGCATAGTTATCCCTTAACCTCAATAAAATTATTGGAGACTGAACATATCACTAAATTTGCAAACAGAACTACCAGACACATCTTGTTTTTATAAAAGGAGGTGAGCATTGCAGCCAAATTTGAATACTTTCTGATTTTTAAAACAATTTCTATGTGAATAACAGGAATTATATTTATATTTCTACTAGCGGTTTTAATGTAAGGGATAGTTGCTTCACTAGAAAATGATGAAGTGTGAATTTTCATTGTCTACCAGAATGGCACTTTATTGCTGTTTTATTATTCATTCCTACAGTTTAAAAGAAATCAGTTTTTCTTATGGCTACATCATCAGGTACAGAAGTGCACACTGCTGCGTGCATGCACACACACACTTAACGTATTCCATAAATGACTAAATGAATGAATGTTAATGCTTTTGCTTTACTTTTGATTTATTGCTCTCATGGTAACCAAAGAACTTTAGTTTCTTATATGTGCCATACTTTAAATTAATGCAGGGGAGAAGCAACGTAATATCACACGTGCCTGTAGCTCTGTGCCTTGTACAATTTTTAGATACGAAAAAAATCTCCCATCACATTAGAAATGACAGCTATTTATTATAATGTGCAAAATTGATTTCTTGTCCTGAAGAATCATCCATTCATTTAGTATATAAGATGTTAGTTGATGTACTATTTTAATACATTTTTTCTTCAAAGTGAAAATACAGTTTAGTGCTTACTGTACCTGTACTTACATGTTATAGCAGAATTGTAGACACCAAAAAAATTCTTTTATTGTTAGAGATCCAATGAACATTTTTATAATGTTTAAGATTGTGATATAAAATAAAATCCAACCTGTTAAAAACAAATATTTTGTTATTTTAAAAGAAAATTGAATGACTCTAGAGTTTTGAAGGTTGTTCCTTTTTATAGATAATAATTTCTGTTGGTTAATATATCATTTAAATTAACAAAATTTTGTCAATAAACTTTGTGAATTTTTTTTAAAGAAAAAGCTATTTTATTTTCTCCTGTGATATAAGTATAGCAGCATGTCATAAAACATTGTCACTCAGGCTTAAATAACTGATCATTGAACTGCATTGAAACGGTTATAGTAGATTATAATCTGTTATGTGCAAATGAACTGTGTCAGTCTTGTGTTTAATGTCTGTTTCATTTAGACACTACTGCCAAAATTTTAAGGGTATTTGTAAGGAAAAAATTAAAGTGGAAGGGAAAGCAACTATAGTAAACAACCATAAAGATTTTCTCACAAGATACTGTTGCTATTCATATCGAAAGTGCTTATTTTTGTGCTTCAAATATGGATGTTATTCAAAGATAATGATGATCATCCATTAAAATCATAATGTTTGTACTTTTATTGTGTTTGTTTTAGTTTCTTATTGAAGATTACACCATAATGCCACAAAGACACCATTTAGATCTCATTTTACACAACAGAATCATCAGATGTAGTGAAGCATATCAGAGACCGGTAACAGACTCACTAGCATTGAATGTTCCACAGAATATTACAAGGCTTTGATGTGGCATCAGAAACAAAGGAAACCACTTCACCACAGGACTGATAATTACTATTGTTATTTAGTTTATACTCCAGGTCTCCATTGGTATATATCCCACACATGGCAATGCAGAAATTGACCCATTTACAGTGGAGCCTTTGAGGATATAAACTTAGTCTTTTAACTACCGCCAATGACTCTTGCATATTTCTACATAGAGAATATTTCATGTTGCTGCAAGAATCTGTGGTAATTAGAAATAATCATATCCCTTATTTACTGTTTTGTTTTTGTAGAAAGTGGCTGTGTTTGTTTGCTTTTAAATTTTAATATTGTTTGGATTTGTGTCTCCAAGGCTGAGGACTTCTGTATTATAGACATCGTTTCATGCCAAGTGCCCTGTGATTGAACTTTGGCTTGTTCTTCAATATTACGACCTGTTCAGGAAAGCTTTCATTTCTAACTTCATGGATGTCACAAGAAGGAATCTCATTTTGGAGATCAATGAAGGAGTCCAGGTCCTGGAAGTTATATATTTCACAGGTAGCTGCAAAAAATTGGTCTGTGTTTTGCGTAACAGTTGTTGCCATTTTGGTATAAGGAAGTGTATTAAATATATACGCTAATTTTGTTATCTTAAAAGTGTGAGTAGCAAAGTGAAAACTATCATAAGAACATGTGAGTTTGTGCCAGAAAGTGAAAGACAACAACAAACACAAAGTATATAAAATACATCTAGTAATAAATAAAAAGCACCACTTTGCTTTTGTTGTACAATATTACTTTTATTGTAAACCAGTTTTTGGCTTACAAGGCCATCTTCAGACATTTACAGTAAATGTCTGAAGATGGCCTTGTAAGCCGGAAAACTATTTTACAATAAAAGTAATATTGTAGAACAAAAGCAAACGGGTGCTTTTCATTTATTATAATGTTGTTCTACCAAGAACCGACGGAAGATTCTGTTAATATACATCTAGTATTTCCAAAACGTGTACATGCCTAACAGCAGCTGACTCATATGGCCTTCTGCCAAAAGGCAGAGAAGGAATATCTCACATTTTAGTATCAGTTGAGTGTTGGTCAAAATATGTAAAATTATATCCAAAAAATTAGCCAACACAGCTACAAATTGTTTAAGAGAATATTGTTCAGATATAGGGGAGCCACAATGACTGTTAACAAGCAATAGCTCTCAATTCACAAGCAACAATTTTAAGGACTTTCTGGTTTGGGAAGGTATCAAACATGTCACCATTTCCCAGTACCAACCTCAGGGTAACCTTTCTAAGGAGATAGAGAGAGAGATCATTTTACTGTGTTGCAAGTACTGTTCCCAAAAGACAAATGACTTGGGTAAAAATGATTCCCATATTCCAAACGGTGCTCAATGAATTATCACTTTTGTCAACTGAACTTCCACTGCTAGAGATAATGCACAAGAAATTCATAGATGAACTGCTGTCTAAATATTTTACTAGGCTGAAAGCAGAAAAATTAAGTGACACCAAGATTTGTAAGCAAGTGGAAGGGCACTGAAGAAAGCAAGCAGTGTATAGGGTAGGAGACCATAATCTAAAGGCAATTGTACCTAAGTTTCACTTGGATGAACTTCTATTAGTAAGAACTCATCATCAGAGTTCTAATTTTAAAAAAGAAATTAGTAAGTTCTTCCATTGAATTGATGGTCCTTACAAGAAAGTAAATATTCCCCATCCTAAAGCTGTATTCCTTGTGGATCCTTCCACAGGCCAAGAAAAAGGTCCATATAACACAGAACTGATTAAGAGATACACAGCTTAAAAAATAATGACTACAAGAATCGACTGCATTTGACTCTAAATATAACATGAATCCTTCTTGAATACTACCCAACAGTAAAAACAGATGTGAGAAAAGTAAAAAACTCATACAACAGCCAATGCCTATTATAAAATAATATAATAAATATTATATTAAACAATACGTTTTCAGCTATTGATACAAAAGCTAGAGGTTAGCGTTCCGTAGAAAGTTAGTGGTGAACTAAATCTGGGTATGAACAGAGCAATGATAATGCAGGGGAGAGAAAAAGATGTAAACCACAATAGACATGTAAACTAGGCAGTTCAGAAATAAGTTCTAGCTAAAACGGGGGGGGGGGGGGGGGGGGGGGTAAACTGCCTCGAGAATAGAAACATGGTTCAAGGGTGGGAAGACATTTCATGATGTACGACATAATACACTTCAATATAAATTGGTTATGTGGACATTATCGAGGAAGGACCTGTACTACAATGGGAGCAAAAGTAGATAAGGGGGCATTATTGCTGTAACAATTTAGGATTGTGCTGGAAATATTTTTCTGCATTAAGCAGTGTGTTTGACAGTCTCATAAGGGTGGGATGCCGTTATTCTAAGGTTTACTCCAAGTGTTGAGTTCCTACCAAATGAGAAAGGAACTGAAACTGAGGGTAGCAAAGGAAAAGTTGAAATGTTTAACTCTATTTTCAAATGTTCCTTTACAAAGGAAAAGCCAGGAGAATAGCCCCAATATAGTCCTTGTACCACCGAAAAGATGAATGAAACAAGTATTAATGTCAGCGGTGTTGGAAAACAGCTGAAATCATTAAAATTGAACAGAGGTGCAGTCCAATGGAATACCTGTTAGAATACTAACTTTGCAGTTGAGATAGCCTCTCTTCTCACTATAATCTATAATAGGTCCCACAAACAAAAAACTGTGCCCTGTTCTTGGAAAATGGCACAGGTCACTCATGTCTACAAGAAGGGTAGTAGAAGTAGATATCCTTGATGTCAGTTTGTTGTAGAATCTTAGAACATATTTTGAGCTTAAACATAATGAGGTAACTTGAACAGAATGACCTCATCAGTGCCAACCAGCATGATTTTCAAAAGCATTGATCATGTGAACCTAACTCACAGTTTTTTCATATGACATACTGAAGGCTTTGGATCAAGGTAACCAGGTAGATGTGGTGTTTCTTGATTTTTGAAAATCATTTGACTCAGTGCCACACTTATGCTTATTATCAAAAGTGCAATCACACAGGGTATCAGGTGAAATTTGTGAGTGGTTTGAGGACTTTTTGGTAGGGACGACACAGCATGTTTTCTTGGACAGTGTGTCATCGTCAAATGAAGTAACTTCGGGTGTATCCCAGGGAGGAATTTTGGGACCCTTGTTGTTCATGTTGTATATTAATGACCTTGCAGACAATATTAATAGTAAAACCAGGCTTTTTTCAGATCCAGCAATTATCTATAATCAAGTACTAGCTGAGAGGAGCTGCATAAATATTCAGTCACGTCTTGATAAAATTTCAACGTTGTGCAGACATTGGTAACTTGCTCTAAATACTCAGAAATGTAAAATTTTGCACTTCACAAAACGAAAAATCATAGTATCCTATGATTATAATATCAATGAGTCACTGTTGGTATCGGCCAACTCAAATACCTGGGTGTAACACTTTGTAGGGATATGAAATCATACAGGTTCAGTCATTTGGAAAGCAAGTGGTAGACTTCAATTTATGGTAAAATACTGGGGAAGTGCAATCAGTCTACAAAGGAGATTGCTTACAAAACACTCATTTGACTGGTTTTAGAATATTGTGCAAGTGTGTGGGACCCGTACCAGATAGGAATAACAGGGGTTATTGATCATTTACAGAAAAGGGCACAATGAATATGACAGGTTGGTTTAATCAGTGGGAGAGTGCCACAGAGATACTGATGGAATTGAACTTGAAGACCCTTGAAGATAGACATAAAATATCCTCAGAAAGTCTGTTAACAAAGTTTCAAGAACTGGCATTAAATGATTACTCTAGGAATATACTACAACCCCAATGTGCCACTCACATAGGGATCATGAAGATAAGATTAGAATAATTACTGCAAGCACAGAATGTTGCAAGCAATCTTTCTTCCCGTGCTCCATATGTGAATGGAAGAGGAAGAAACCCTAAAAGCTGGTACAATGGGATGTACCCCCTGCCATGCACCTCACAGTGGTTTTCATAATGTAGATGTAGATGTAAGTATAGATGTAGAAGATAGTAAAGCAAAGGAAGTTTCCTGGATAGTGCAGCTTCTTGGCTTTCCATATTTGGCTACATGAATGAATAAGGACGCATGTGCCTGAGCTTTATCGTGTACAGAAGGCACAGGGAACATTAGTAACAGGTAAGAAGCAACAAAGATTGTGAGTTGACTTTAGCTTGTAACTCCTTAAGAAAAACAACCTTAGATGACCACAAATAGTTGTTAGATTAGGTAAAGTGTCAAAGACAGACACAAATTATGAATATACATCTGCATGTACAGTGCATGGGTCGTGGCTGGGTACCTAAAGATAATTTGGATTAAGTGCTACTAATTGGGAATTTTGTTAAAAGTACTGATTTAGATGGTTTGATTTTTAAATGTTTATGTGGGTGCAACATGGATGCCAGCATTACTCTGTTCCATGAGTAACTAGGGTGAGCAGTTAGTAGCTGAACCTGGAATGTACTTGATGAACAATCTTATGTGTGTATAGCACACACATTCCTGACAGTGAACTCAAAAAAGAATCATGTGATAAGAAAAACAATATGTAAAACAACAGATTTTCTCTTACTGGGTTTGCATGTTAAATTCATGGTCTGATAGAAGCTCATGTAAACGTAAGGGTTTGAAACCAAAGCTAAGATGGTTAAAGATAGTTTAAGACTAACAGACTAATTCATTTTAAAGTAAGGTGTTATTTGGTTTGGGGTGGAGCACATAAGTAAAAGACAATAAATCAATAACTATCATTATTATGGATTACAGCAGGTGTGAGTTGAAAAGCAGTTAATTTAGATTTAGTTTAGGTATAGGATAAGACGATCATGACATCATCTGCCTAAGTGAGCACTATGAATTGTAGCAGATTTTTTTGGCATAAAGCAATGTGTTGTACTTTACCTTTTCAATCCAACAAGTAATGTCCTGTACTTTTATAAAGGAACTTTCATTCTTATGAATATAATAGAGGGAAACATTCCACGTGGGAAAAATATATCTAAAAATATAGATACAACTTTCATTCTTAGTTTGTTAGACATGTACAATGTACCTTCCGTACACGGAATTTTCATTTTGCTTGTACATGTACCATATGCTGGGGTGAATGCAGTGTATCTGCGAAACGGGGCAGTGGGTGATACTATTATGGCATGTTGCAGCACTTACCAGAGTCAGCGATTATTCCATGCCACTTATGTCTCAGCTGGGAGATATGCTCTGATCCATGAAATCCCCAGGGAGTTGGAAACTTGATTGTTGATGTATCTAAGGACATAAATCAGTCATTGGTCAGTAGCCAGAATATTTAAGAGATGTACAAGGCAAATGTTTTATAACTCGGAGTATAACCAACTGGGAAAGTGAATACATATAGAGCAAAGAAGACGATTTAGCAATAGCAGGTATCTTAAGCAACTTTACAGGCAGACATAGGCATTGCAATAGAAGAAAAGGAGCCTGAAGCCAAGATACCCTGGCCATGATACTTCTTCAACTACTTTCAAGTGCCAAAAGGTACAGTTTATACTCTACAGTGGCCATAAAATACGCACAAATGGACCATTACAGCTAAAAATCCTGCCACTGCCATGCCTCTATATATTGGAACTAGCTTGTTTTACAGTACAGCACTTGGGCGCCCTCGACAGAAATGGAGACCGCCATACACATGACACCAGAAACAAAACACAGTTACAAATTATAGCCCATAACACAAAATTATATGCGAATGGGGTTAAATGTATGGGCATTAAAATATACAACCACCTCCCAACAGACATAAAAACAAGCAAAAACCCAAAAATAATGAGAATTAAATTAAAGGAATTGCTACTAAATCACTGTTTCTATTCCGTACATGAATTTCTTGAAACAAAATTTTAATTACTTGCATTAAGCTGTTTATTCAGTTTTAGATGTTTCTACTTAGTAAGATAATTTAATTACAGGGCTATTACAAATGATTGAAGCGATTTCATAAATTCACTGTAGCTCCATTCATTGACATATGGTCACGACACACTACAGATACGTAGAAAAACTCATAAAGTTTTGTTCGGCTGAAGCCGCACTTCAGGTTTCTGCCGCCAGAGCGCTCGAGAGCGCAGTGAGACAAAATGGAGACAGGAGCCGAGAAAGCGTATGTGGTGCTTGAAATGCACTCACATCAGTCAGTCATAACAGTGCAACGACACTTCAGGACGAAGTTCAACAAAGATCCACCAACTGCTAACGCCATTCGGCGATGGTATGTGCAGTTTAAAGCTTCTGGATGCCTCTGTAAGAGGAAATCAACTGGTCGGCCTGCAGTGAGCGAAGAAACGGTTGAACGCGTGCGGGCAAGTTTCACGCGTAGCCCGCGGAAGTCGACGAATAAAGCAAGCAGGGAGCTAAACGTACCACAGCCGACAGTTTGGAAAATCTTACGGAAAAGGCTAAAGCAGAATCCTTACCGTTTACAATTGCTACAAGCCCTGACACCCGATGACAAAGTCAAACGCTTTGAATTTTCGGCGCAGTTGCAACAGCTCATGGAAGAGGATGCGTTCAGTGCGAAACTTGTTTTCAGTGATGAAACAACATTTTATCTTAATGGTGAAGTGAACAGACACAATGTGCGAATCTGGGCGGTAGAGAATCCTCACGCATTCGTGCAGCAAATTTGCAATTCACCAAAAGTTAACGTGTTTTGTGCAATCTCAGGGTTTAAAGTTTACGGCCCCTTTTTCTTCTGCGTAAAAAACGTTACAGGACACGTGTATCTGGACATGCTGGAAAATTGGCTCATGCCACAACTGGAGACCGACAGCGCCGACTTCATCTTTCAACAGGATGGTGCTCCACCGCACTTCCATCATGATGTTCGGCATTTCTTAAACAGGAGATTGGAAAACCGATGGATCGGTCGTGGTGGAGATCATGATCAGCCTCCACGCTCCTCCGACTTAACCCCATGCGATTTCTTTCGGTGGGGTTATGTGAAAGATTCAGTGTTTGAACCTCCTGTACCAAGAAACGTGCCAGAACTGCGAGCTCGCATCAACGATGCTTTCGAACTCATTGATGGGGACATGCTGTGCCGAGTGTGGGAGGAACTTGATTATCGGCTTGATGTCTGCCGAATCACTAAAGGGGCACATATCGAACATTTGTGAATGCCTAAAAAAAACTTTTTGAGTTTTTGTGTGTGTTTGCAAAACATTGTGAAAATATCTCAAATAATAAAGTTATTGTAGAGCTGCGAAATCGCTTCAATCATTTGTAATAACCCTGTATTGTATCTTATCTATATTCTGTCTGTATCTCATATATGTATTCTGCTATGTGAACTATTTACCACAATATTTTAATTACTTGTAATAAGCTGTATATTCACTTGTAGATATTTCTACTTAGTAAGGTAATTTAATTATTGTTTGTTACTGAGAGCAGGAAGTGCCAGTAAATGAGAACTTATCGCCCCAAATGTTCAAGTTAATGGCATATTAAAATCAGATAACAACACCATTAATTCAAAAATGAACAACTTGTGTAGTAAGAATGACATTAGTATTTCAAATTCAAAGATAGACACAAGCAGTAGTGTCATTAAAAGGAATTTTAAAAATAAATGGTATAATGGATACACATCTTAAAAAATTAAATAAGAAAATACAGGAGACAGAAATAGATTGTGAAAAGAAATTAAAGAATATAGTACAGGAAACAAATGTAAAGTTGAGAAAAGCTAAAAATGTTTGCAGAAATAATAAAAGGGTAGTTTGCGAGTAAAAAGAGAATGGATGCTGTTCACAAATCATGCAAAAATGATTTACAAGTGACAGAAAATTGTTATGCTAATTATAGGGATGAACTTGAAAGTCAAATTGATCAGATCAAAACTGAATTGGAGGGAAGGTTAGGAACAGTGGAAACAGGAGTAGAAAGGAAATGTGTGGTTGTTATTAAAGAAGAAATGGAGTGGGTTAATAAGGATGTACATTCTAAGCTTGTTGAAACTGAAAGGAAAGTTAACAAAGCACAGTGGAGAATGTAGTGTGCATGTGCAGTGTTAAATAAATGTTCTTTTGTTAGTTGTAGAAATTCACTAATTTTGAACCATATGGGCAAGTACACCCTGTGGACATCTACATCTATGTCTACATCTAAATCTACAGTGTGCAAACCATGGTGAAGTGCATGGAGGCGATATGTCCCATTGTACCAGTTTTAATGTTTCTTCCTGTTTTATTCACATATGGTGCCTGCAAAGAAAGAATGTTTGAATGCTTCTGTTGTGTGCAATAATTATTCTAATCTTATCCTCATGATCCCTAAGTGAGTGACACATTGGGGTTGTAGTCCATTCCTAGAGTAATCATTTAATCGCAGTTCTTGAAACTTTGTTAATAAAATTTCTCAGGATAGTTTATGTCTATTTTCAAGAGTCTTCAAGTTCAGTTCTTTCAGTATCTCTCTGACACTCTCCCGCAGATTAAACAAACCTACCACATTCATGCTGCTCTTTTATGTACTCGTTCAATATCTGCTGTTAGTCCTATCTGGTATGGGTCCCACACACTTGTGCAATATTCTAGAACCAGTCACATGAGTGTTTTGAAAGCAATCTCCTTTGTAGATTGATCGCACTTCCCCAGTATTTTACCAATAACCTGAAATCTACTATGTGTTAATTCTGTTGGTTGATTTTGGAATAACCCTGCTGGGAAGCAGGCTGAATAGACATGAAATTTATGTAATGAAAGATAGTTATTACTTGCAGTACTGGAATTAAAGCATGAATTCTTGTTGTAACTAAACTGGAGCCATGAACAGTCTTCCACACAGTGTAAGAAAATACAATGCAATGTACCAGTACTGAAGTCACACAAACTGTATTTTGCAGCAAATTTGGTCACTGTTAAGTTAGCTGACATCATTTTATCTCTAATTTTCTGTAGTTGCCGATCATATAGTCCATCCATCAAATCTTGACGATTGGCACATATATATTTTTAGATGTCTTGCAGAATGGAAGAAATTACTTCCTCTTCTTACGATCCCAGGTAAAAGTCATGCTTGGGAGTGAATATTAGCATAATAAATGAAAATATTCTTGTGTCTCTGATAACTCTTAATATATGTAATTTTTTTGCATTTTTATCACACATAGCATTTTCTACTACATTGTTGATGTACCAGTAAAAATTACATATCCTTCTTGTGTGATATCTAAAACATTAAGTCCCCTCAAGTGAGACTGAAACAAAAGTAGTTTAAAAAATTGAGTATTCTCCAGACATTGTTCTTTTGTCACAAAGATAATTTTAAAAGCCTGTCTTTGCCATCTTCTGCGGCAATGTACAAATTTCTTATTACTAATGAGGAAAAGAAAAAATTCATAGATATTGCAAGGCAAAATAAAAGAAAGCTATTACACAATTGCCTCACCCCCTGGTACAGTGACATTTTATGTAGTTGTACAGTGTTAGACAGTATCATGTGCTTGATTTGTTGCTATCTATTACTGATGTGAGGGGGTCAAAGACTTTAACTCTCAGTCTTTTAGGTAGACTTATGTCACATTAAGTGGTGATGTCAGCTTTACTTTATTGTATCTACATATACCAATAAAAATAATGAAAAGGAAAACAGGTTATAAAAAAAGTGGTACAGATATCAAATACTGTGCGTATTCAACAATGCTTGATCAAGTCTCTTTCATTATTGTGCCCACACACCTGGGAGTAAGACTTTAATGGCTGCATCCTCATCGAATACTTTTAACTTGTGCATGTCCAATTCACATGGAGTAAAACAGTGAAGCGGTCGTGTGTTGCACTGTGGCTCCTCCACAATTATTTGTTTATTTCTTTGAAATGGTGTGTGTGCTTGTGGTAATTGTGATGCTATGACAGAAAACCTCCAATTTTGTGCCCAGGGCCTATTGTTTACCCTTCATAACGCTCATATTAATTGGAGAGGAAATCTGTCGATCAGCACCTGCCGATGAGATAAGTTCCTTATGAAACACTTCTCCATTTATTCACAGATGAGTGTAGCTCAGTAAAAATTTTTGTAGGCTTGCACACATGTAATAACCATCAACACACTTCACTTTTGGAAAAAAATATCACTTTTACACAGGTTCCTTGCCGAACTGCTGCCCAAATGTATTAATCACTTATTTTGCATAAAGTGGCTGCTTTTGTATGCTTTTACTCTTTAAACAAACTGTTATTTACATAGTAACAATTTTAATACACTCATATATTACATGTTACTGCTGACATTCCACTCAGACTTACTTCATATTGAATTCCATTTTGGTTATTTTCATAAACAGCCATATCGCTTTAGTTTGTAAATAATAGATTCATTTACATTCTTATTATAGAACAAACATGGGTAACCTCAGTTACATCGATCATCCTTATATACATATACATGCCCGTATGTTTGGGTATCACAAATCTTTACATAAGAAACATTATCTATATTTCCTTTCACATTATTCATGGCAGATTGTTATTTATTTATGGAGCAGGTGGGAAAGCCTTGGCATCTACTTGAAATACACTATGCACTGCTTGTTTACCTATGCTTAGCATCACCTCTAGGAATGAAGGAAGCAATCTATTCGGATTACTCAGGAAGATTGTTCATGATAGATTCTTGTTATGTTCCTACTACATGAAATAGATATTGTTTACTTCAGGTGACGTGTAACATAAGAGTGCTCATGACATGTATTTAATTGCCATAAGAGTTGTTGTCATTTGATGTGTAGAAGTAATAATCCTGTTTATAGTGATCACGTACATATACATATTATAAAGAGAAAAATGGGTGTTGGGAGCTTCTGGTGCAGTGACTGTACCCTGGGTGTAGGTCGGCACTTTACTTGTTCAGTAGCATCAAACCTATATCTTTACAACATTACTTGCTGGACTGCTACTGCATTTACTTTGAATCGTTCATTCATATCACTTATATATATTATTTTTCTTACACCAAAATTTTATTTACTTGAGGTGCAGCCCGTTAAACTTGTAAGGTACCATGCCATTCTCAAAGCTTATCATCTCTTTTTTTCACGCTGTGTCGATGCACTGGTCACTGAAAAGAAAAAGCCTAAAACTAACTTAAAATTAAATGTGTAGCAGCTCAGTGGCCACTGATTCAATAATTCTTTTACGTCAGTATGCAGCCATTTTATTCACCTGACCTGCTCAGTACGTCACCAGTTTCACTTACCTTTACCCTGTAAAGAAAAGTACCTACAAAATTCTATAAAGCTTGAGATACGTATGCTCCTATCCCATATCCTGCTTTCATCTCAGCTGTCATTGTTCATATCCTTAAGTGTATGTTACATGTCCTGCAGTTCACTTTCTGTAAATGCGTGTACATATCTGTATATGGTAGGCTAACACTATTATTTTATGTAGAATGTAGATATTACTCATAGTCTAGATGTAGTCCACCTTAATTTTACATTCCTTCTGTCTTCCTATATGTATATTATTTTTATAAATATATGTGTGGGGGAGTTGCATTCAATGGCATTAGCTGGTGGTCATTTATCATGTCAGCTGTCTAATAATTAAACCTCCTGTGGCCGTTTTTACATGCACTTGCCTGTCAGTTGTTTCTTTCACCTCATCTGTTGATGTAGCTTACTGTTGCAATTACACTGCAGTATGTGTCGCAAGTTCTGCTCTGCTTTGCTGCTCTTCGTATCGAGCAAAGTGCTGTATTATTTTACGTCCCTCTAAATTTAACTTACCTGCTGCTTTATATATCAAAATACAAGTAAAATCTCTTATATCTAAACATGTTTCCTTAACACTAGTATTTAAAAGAAAACAGAAATTAAATTACTATTATGTACACTGTGTACAGTCGCTGTTTCTCTCATCTGGAACAGACATGCCCCCAGATCCTGCAAGGAGGCATCTGGGCACAGACAGAAGTCCTTCCCCACATCGGAGTGACTAAGCATATTTGCATTAACTAATACCTTTTTTTTCATCCAAAGAATGGGATAACATGATAAACAAAAAATTTCACATGGGTATACATCCATTTTATACTAATAATCCCTGATAACTCCGGGCTGTTTTCCAAGTACATGTGCATACTTAAAAAACAGATCTGTAAGTTCCTGTTGTTCCTGTTGATTTAAGGTTCTGGACTGACTTACCTTTTGCTCTACGACTTCATAGTTTACGTCTGATTCTGGCACTTGTTCATTATAGCGTGTGTTTACAATAATACAGTAGGAAATACACACTGAAGTGCCACATATGACTCCTCCTTCTGCTTGACCTTCTTGTCTGATATTTTTATTAAATTGGCAGAAAATACCAATTCATTTACACTGAAGTAGCATTTCCCACTTCCTATGACAATTTCTAAATGTGTCCATCCCAGTCAAACAATTTACTTTTAATTTGTCAATGATGAGGAAATTAGTTTGACAGTACAGTGTCCTATTTTATATGAAATAAGTGCTTTAACTTCACTACTTTTAATTTGTTTCTAGTGGCTGTCTGTATTCTACAATTCTGCAATGGGAATGTGGGAATTTTACCTCTTTTCTTTAGTGCTTGGAAAAACTCCATTGACATGAAGTTAGTCATTGCACCTGTGTCTAGAACTAAGTGTACTTCCATGTCAAATATTGTTCTATCTCCTGTACCTGCTCTTCCTACAAGTTTTCCTGAACTTTCTCCTCATGTCGGTATAAATAATCTCTCGTCATCTTTTTCATTTTATCTCACAAAACATGTCTTTATAAGTGTATTGCTCACACTCCCTACTTGGTCAGCAGTGTGGGCCTCACTGCAACTGGTTGGAGTTTTCCTTTGGTGCAGGAGCATTGACCTCAGTGACCGGAGAATTTCAGCGAGCTGTGCAGTGTGTGTTGTGTTATGCCAATTCATCTTGACCCATCTTCATGCGAATTCATGTTGGTGGTTGTAAAATTATAGTTAATGTTATTATGTTGTCTGAAGGTTGGCAACAGCATAGCGCATGGCATTTTATTGTTGCCAACTGCTTGCCACTTAAGGGTGGATGGATAGCCTTGTACTGGTGGACTGTAATTTGCTTGTCCATTGTAATTGTTCCTGTTGTTCTGATAACCTCACTCAATTTTTTTTTTTTCCGTTACCATATCCATTCCCTTTTTGTATGTATTGTGTTGGATATGGTTCCCATGCTTCTTGTGTGGTAACATTATTATTTACAGGTTGGTTTCCAAAGACATGTTCAGGTGTTTGTTTATCTGCTGCTTTATGTTGCCACCTTCATAAATCAAATCAGTGCAACCCAACACTGACAAAATGTACTCAGTCTCGTGTCCTGGCTTTATTTTTAATTTCTCCCTTAAGAGTGGTGGAAGTTGGCTCTTTAATATCTTCAATACATCCACCTGTGATATGGTTGTTGTTGTTGTTGTTGTGGTCTTCAGTCCTGAGACTGGTTTGATGCAGCTCTCCATGCTACTCTATCCTGTGCAAGCTTCTTCATCTCCCAGTACCTACTGCAACCTACGTCCTTCTGAATCTGCTTAGTGTATTGATCTCTTGGTCTCCCTCTATGATTCTTACCCTCCACGCTGCCCTCCAATGCTAAATTTGTGATCCCTTGATGCCTCAAAACATGTCCTACCAACCGATCCCTTCTTCTAGTCAAGTTGTGCCACAAGGCTTTTGTGATATGGTATTGGTCCAATATCTGGTCTGATTTAAATACTTTTTGAAATAACCCCACAAGCTTCCATACTTGCTATTAAATGGAACCAAGTTAAAGACTTCATGTCTTAACCCCTCTTTAATGGCTGCCGACCACTACTTGTCTAAGCAAGCACGTTCAAATTGCTCATAACTATGACAACATTGTGTTATTTCAGTGGTCACAACAGAACATCACCTTGGGTGTAACCTCTCTGTCCGGTTAGGCAGAAATCCATTGTGGAATGCACTGATAAGAACTACTGTGTTCATCCACTTTCGATCTGTTGAATACGTGGGAAACTGCCTATGTCTAAGCAACTCTTCATCAGCAAAGATG
Organism: Schistocerca piceifrons; assembly: GCF_021461385.2. Taxonomy (NCBI): domain Eukaryota; kingdom Metazoa; phylum Arthropoda; class Insecta; order Orthoptera; family Acrididae; genus Schistocerca; species Schistocerca piceifrons. The sequence goes on from NC_060138.1 coordinate 574,166,872, forward strand.
AATGTTAAACATGTGGCATTAACAGACATGAGTGTGTTGTTACAAGTGTGCGGGGCACTGTGTGGCAAATGCACATATGTTGTAGGTACTACTGTAGGTAAATTACGAATTTTACAATCATTACTTGCACTTGCTGTCAGGCTTGTGACATCCACCTTGGGCACAGGTAGTTGAATTTTAGCAACCTGATCTATTTCATTTGATGATATAGTTTCCCTTTTCTTAAAGGCCTCATCTACCATGTCTACATATACTTTGCATTTAGATGTTACCTTCTGCGCTAATGTACTACTTTGCTCTAAGCTGTCTGCTCTGCCCTTTTGGTTATATCATCTAAATTTTTCCCTCTCTGAGTTCTTTCTCTTTTGGCACATTCAGACTGTAATTCTAAGTTTTCTACTCTTAATGTTAGCTCCTCTACTGCCAATGGTAAACCTCCATAGTCCTTGTGTAGTTTATTGGCAGTAGTGGTCGCTTTCTTTATAGTATTACTCATGTGATTTTGATTTGCTCTTATTGATTTTCTTTAATTTAATTTTCTTTAATTTATGATCTACATGTTCTTGATTGTCACTAATTGAGCCTACCTTTTCACTGAAAACATCAATACTTTTTTAATGTCAGAAATAACCTCCTGTTTTAAGTGTTTTTCCATTTCTTTTAAATTTTCAGACATCTCTGTAAGTAAGTTTTCTGTCAGAAATTTTCATAATAATTTACGCTATACTGATTAGTCAAAGTTTGGTATGATTTTTGAGTCCTTTTGATTAAGAAATTTTCTGCTGCGGAAATGGTGAGGAAAAAGGAAAGAAAGCTAACTACGACAAGAGAGGTGCTAGCAAGTGTAATCATGTAAGCTATTGCGCAAATTTCATATCACCTCTGCATAGTCAAGCAGCTCACTTATGTCTCACATTGGAGGATAAATTGGTCTTGTTAATTCTCTGCTTCTTGGTTTTTTATATTATGCTCCTCATATTTGTATAATATGGCTTTTGTTGCACTCATATTCATGCAATAAGAAAATAGGCAAAAATTATTTTTTCTTTCACACAATAATGACAAAATTTTTGCGTATATTTATTTAACATTCACTACAAAAAATCTGTTCATGTTTAGCTATGGATTTGTCCTGAAAAATCAGTCGCTAATTGTATTCATTCTGTTGGTCGATTTTGGAATAACCGTTTTGGCAGGCAGCCCAACAGCTAACACAAAGGGTAAGAATCAGTATGAAATTTACATAATGAGAGATAATTACTACTTGCAGTACTGGAATTAAAGCATGAATTCTTGTTGTCACTAAATTGGTGCCATGAACAGTCTTCCACACAGTGTAAGAAAAATACAATGCAATATATGTATGTAAACGATTTGGGAGACAATCTGAGCACCTGTCTTCGGTTGTTTGTAGATGACGCTGTCGTTTATCAACTAATAAAGTCATCAGAAGATCAAAACAAACTGCAAAATGGTTTAGAAAAAATATCTGAATGGTGCGAAAAGTGACAGTTGACGTGTGTGTGTGAAATCTTATGGGACTTAACTGCTAAGGTCATCAGTCCCTAAGCTTACACACTACTTATCCTAAATTATCCTAAGGACAAACACACACACCCATGCCCGAGGGAGGAGTCGAACCTCCGCCAGGACTAGCCGCACAGCACCTTAGACCACTAGGCTAATCCTGCGCAGCGGCAGTTGATGCTAAATTATGAAAAGTGTGAGGTCATCCACATGAGTGCTAAAAGGAACTCTTTAAACTTCGGTTACATGATAAATCAGTTTAATCTAAAAGCCATAAATTCAACTAAATACCTAGGTATTGCAATTATGAACAACTTAAACTGGAAAGAACACACAGAAAATGTTGTGGGAAAGGCTAACCAAATGCTGCGTTTTATTGGCAGGACACTTAGAAAATGTTACAATACACTTGTCCGTCCTCTTTTAGAATACTGCTCCAAACGTGGTGTGGGATCCTTACCAGATAGGACTGATGGAGTACATTAAAAATGTTCAAAGAAAGACAGCATGTTTTATATTATTGCAAAATATGGGAGAGAGTGTCACAGAAATGATTCAGGATTTGGGCTGGAAATCATTATAAGAAAGGCGTTTTTTGTTGTGATGGAATCTTCTCACAAAATTCCAATCACCAACTTTCTCCTCTGAATGCAAAAATATTTTGTTGACACCGACCTACATAGGCTGGAACAATCACCATAATAAAATAAGGGAAATCAGAGCTCATACGGGAAGATATAGGTGTTCATTCTTTCCACGCACTATACGAGATTGGAATAATAGAGAATTGTGAAGGTGGTTCAATGAACCCTCTGCCAGGCACTTAAATGTGATTTGCAGAGTATCAATGTAGATGTAGATGTACCAGTACTGAAGCCACACAAACTGTATTTTGCAGCAAACTTGGTGCTTAACAAAAAGTCAATTGTTTGATTATTACACATATATGTATTTAATATAAGCCACTGTTAAGTTATGCTGACATTATTTTACCTCTAATTTTCTGTAGCTGCCAATCATACAGTCCATCCACCAAATCTTGATGATTGGCACATATACAATTTTAGATGTCTTGCAGAATGTAAAAAATTACAGCCTCCTCAAAGTTGAATATTCTCCAGACATTGTTTTTTTGTTAGAAAGATAATTTTAAAAGCCTGTCTTTGCCATCTTCAGCAGCAATGTACAAATTTCTTATTACTAATGAGGAAAAGAAAACATTCATAGATATTGCAAGAAAAAATAAAAGAAGTTATTGCACAACCCTTTGCTTTTCCCACAAGTGAACCTACGAAATCATTCCATTTTATATCCATACAGTGTTACACCCAGGTATTTGTATGAGTTGGCTGATTTCAGCAGTGACTCATTGATGTTATAGTCATAGAATTCTACATTTTTTCATTTTGTGAAGTTCACAATTTTACATTTCTGAACTTTTAAAGCAAGTTACCAATCATTGCACCATGCTGAAATTTTATCAAGATCTGACTCAATAATTATGCAGCTGCTTTCAGATAGTACTTCATTATACATAATGGCATCATCTGCAAAAAGCCTGATTTTAATACTAATGTTGTCTGCAAGATCATTAATGTGTAATATGAACAGCAAGGGTTCCAACAAACTTCCCTGCGGCACAACCAGAGTTAATTCTACATATGACGATGACTCTCCATCCAAGATAACATGCTGTGTCCTCCCTACCAAAAAGTCCTCATTTCAGCCAAAAAATTTACTTATAGTTCTTTTCACAATAAATGTAGGTGCAATACTGAGTCAATGACTTTCAGATATCAAGAAACATTGCATCTACCTGGTTACCTTGATCCAAAGCTTTCAGCATGTCATGTGAGAAAAGTGCGAGTTGGGTTTCACATACTTGATGTTTTTGAAATTCATGCTGGTTGGCATTGAGTAGATCATTCTGTTCAAGATACACTATTACACTTGTGCTCAGAATATATTCTAAGATTCTACAACACATCGAGGTCAAGGATAATGGATGGTAGTTTGTGGATCACTTCTACTACCCTTCTTGTAGATGGGTGTGACCTGTGTCTTTTTCCAAGAACTGAGCACAGTTTTTTGGTTGAGGAATCTGCAATAGTTTAAAGTTAGAAGAGGGGCTAATTCAGCTATAAATTAAGTATAGAATCTGATAAGGATTCCTTCTGTGCCCGGAGCTTTGTTGAGTTTTAATGTTAAAGCTGTTTCTGAACACCATTTGTAGCAGTTCCACCTGCTTTTAATTATTTCATTTGTTGCTTACTGTCCTAGGTGTTGACATACTGAATTGCTACACTGGATGAAAAAAATGGGTTGTGGATTCCGACACTGACTACGGCAAATTATGTAGCCGACAGGAGCACAGTTGTGTTTCATAGTACTTAAATTTCACTGTTCACAACCCACCCCCCTCCCCCAATAATACACAGTTATATGGCCAATGCACTACTGTTTAACTTTTGATAAGCCTCATTATTAGTTTGCAGGTGAAACCCCACATACTGCTACAATAGTTCCCTGTTGAACATCTATGAGCAGTAAAAGCCTAACCACAAAGTTCACAATTCTTGAAGAATAATCAGGTATGTATGGAGCAGACACTGTCGCTGGGTTTTACACGTGGCCTAATTGTTTAACGCTTATTTGACAGTTAATTTGAAGCATTGTTGTTGTTCTAACCAGCACAGGTTACTCATCTGAAACTCAGCCATGAACTGACTGTCTCGTGGCCAAAAATCGAGCCCTTATATATCATCACAATAATAGGTGCTGAAACTACACACTGTTTTAAGTTAAATTTACAGAAATTCAATTAAAACTTAACTCGCTTAATTAACTGAATACTCTGAAAAATTTCATCTTTTGAAAAGTCTCTTCTACTGCAAGAATTAGGCAGAATTATTTGTTTAAATCATGAAATTAACATATATAGTTATGCAAAAATACTTTAGGTAAAACTGTTAATTACCTTGAAATTAATTAAGGGCTGGGTTTGCTAACATGTTTTTGAAGAGAGCTAAATAGATACTTTAAGATTACTAGTACTTTGTCTTCCAAATGTTTACAATTATTACAGAATTTATACTTGTTTATGTGTCAACAATACAATTTAAGTTATTAAACAATCACTGATTTCACCCTGTAACAAATGATACCAACTAGGAATAGTCAAAATAAATTAGAAAATCAATTACATACATAAAACTAAGCACAAAATTAGATCTGGTGTTATTTACTTTAAAACTGATGGCCAATCTTCCTCTTTTATGGAAATGCAGATTATGTTCACATATGCTAATGATAAATAGTTAAAAGTAACAAAACGAATTGAAGGAGGCAGATGCCAAAACAAGAGAGGAATTAAAATTATCCCAGCTTGCTTCGTCGCAGACTGACACTGATACTTATTTAATTCTTTTTTTCAGTGGTATGATGATCAAATTGGGAATATGATGGTTTACCTGAAAATTAAACTGAGAACACAAAAATGTCATTTGTTAGGGAGGGTTTTTGAAATGAGATTCTTATAGTTTGGCAGTTGAAATTGCAAATTCATCTAAGTCATAGGAAGAATTTAGGAAATCATTTTTGAAGCAATATAGGTCAAAGAAAAACCAGAAGAAGCTGGCAACTGAATTTAGGGGAGGAGAGAAATATGATACTAGAAGATGCACTGTGAAAAGTTTTTGTCATTGTTGTACTAAGAAGCTTAAATATTTGGATGAAAAACTAAATAATACATCCTCTATTACAGGTTTGAAATATAGACTGCCTCAGTGTGGTAAAAAAGTACTTTTACCAGCTCCAAGAGATAATATAGCTCACTTTCTTTTTTGTGTGGTAGACATGAAAGCAGTTACAGCAATCATAGACAGCAACAGGAGTAATTATCATGCAAATAGGATGAACAGGGCAGCTTTGGGGAAGAATAATGGTGACCCTAGGAATAATTTTGTGGACAATGGTCCAAATGGAGGCAGAAATGAGAGAAGATATTCTAGAGATAAGGATGTTGGACATAATGGTAACTTTAGAGTAACAACAGCAGTAGCAGATCCAACATGAGAAGTACCATCAAGAACATCTCAACCTGTCCCACAGAAGACTCATCAGTTCACCCTCAAAGATACCTCCCCAGAAGAACATATAAATTACAACCAAGTTAAGACCTGGAAACCACTAGCAGTAACAACAGGGAATCATCTAAGGACATCATTAGCAGAAGCAGTGGCAACAGCAGATTGACCCTCAAAAGTACCATCAAGGCCATCTCCACCAGTAAGTGTGAATTGAAGACCAAGTCAGAACACACCTAAGATCAAGGAATGTTTTTACCCTCATCTAAGAAAATAGAAAACTTAGCATCTCCAAATGAGGGTAACATCTACTGTAATGCTTCCAATGAACTTCATCAGCCAATCATAATTAGCAAGCAGCAGTAGCACTCCGTCTTCAGGCCGCAAGTGGCCCATCGGGACCATCCAACCGCAATGTCATCCTCAGTTGAGTATGCGGATAGGAGGGGCGTGTGGTCAGCACACCACTCTCCTGCTCGTTATGATAATTTTCTTTGACCGGAGCCGCTACTATTCAGTCGAGTAACTTCTCAATTGGCATCACGAGGCTGAGTGCACCCCAAAAAATGGCAACAGCACATGGTGCCTGGATGGTCACCCATCCAGGTGCTGGCCATGCCAGGCAGTGCTTAACATTGGTGATCTCGCAGGAACCAGTATATCCACTGCGGCAAGGCCGTGGCCATAATTAGCAAGATAGTGCCTAATAAATCTCATCAATGTACAATGCAACCTAACAAAAAATTCCTTGAACAAAAATTTTATTTTCATAATGTACCAAGTCTAAAAAAGAAACTAAATGAATTAGAAATTTTAATTACAATTGGAAGTGATCTGTCATATGCAGAGATATTGTGTGATGATGATGATGATGATGATGCAGTCCCATACCCCATGACGAAGTGTAGAGGAACGATGCGGGAGACCCGCACCGCTGTACTAGGCAAGGTCCTAGTGGAGGTGGTGGGGGACTGATGACCTTCGCTGTTTAGTCCCCCTTAAACATCCCAACAACCACCACCTAGTGGAGGTGGTTTGCCATTGCCTTCCTCCGACCGTAATGGGGATGAATGATGATGATGATGAAGACGACACAACACCCAGTCATCTCGAGGCAGGAAAAATCCCTGACCCCGCCGGGAATCGAACCCGGGACCCCGTGCTCGGGAAGCGAGGATGCTACCGTGAGACCACGAGCAGTGGACATGTATTGTGTATTAATGGACATATCGTAAGGTCTTTCAACATAGAAAGAGTTGTGTTAACACAATTTAGACTTTTGGGTCACTTTTCAAGACAAACATTTAGAGGTGGAAGTAGCTGCATATTTGAAAAACAGAAAATTACTGCCACACCACCAGGCATATGCAATGCCCATAGTTTTGGGAAAGAAGTGTAACTGTCACACATAGAACTTACAGACTGAATGTTTGTATAATAAAGCTTACAGATCATCCTATGGCAACATGAGCTCCTTCTACAAAAGTCTAGCCATAGTACAGAAAAATTAAGTGTAAGAAAATCTCATTGTATTTTAATATGTGATGATTTTAACACAAATCTTCAATTAGAACCAAATTTATGCCCTCACACACTATTCTTAATGCTAATACAAGAAACAGGGACAGCACAAATAACTCGTAGCAAAATAAAGAAAAAAATCATTTGCTGGATAAGATCAAATCCTGTGCTTTCATCTTCAAACTGCAGTAACCTTATCAGTAAACCATTGCCTCACATAACAAACTCCTTATTCCTTAATGGTACATTTTGTAATAAGCTCAAAATTGCAAACATAATACCTGTTCATAAATATGGAAGTAATAAATATCCTAGCAACTAACAAATCTTTGCAGCGCTCTGAATATTTCATAAAATATTTCAGTCTTTAATGATCATCAGGCTGAATTCACTTCTAAACAAAGCAAAAATCTTGTCACCTGATCAGTGTAGAATAGAATATTTGTCATCCACCAAAAGAAACTTACAGCTGTTGCAATACAAGAGTTACTGGTTCTTGCTATGGATTTTGCCGACCAGAAAACTTCCTGCCATATGTAGACCTCTTAAAGGCCTTCGACATGATTAATCAGAGGACTCAGCTGCAAAAGGTGTATTCCTATGGAATAAGAGGAACCATCCATGACTGGGTAAAAAGCTATCAGAAAGAGCAACAGCAGGATGTTGAATTAAATAAAATCAAGCCCTTAGGCACAGCCAGTGCTGCACATTCATCTGCACAAATTATGAAATAAGTTGTTCCATAATGGTCAGTCCTAGGGCCCTTGTTGTTTTTACTTTACATAAATGTTAAAAAAGCACTCGAACTAAATCTTCAGGTTGCCCAAATTATAAATCAGCTCATACAAGCTATATCACTGGACAATATTAATGTTGAATTGTCAATGAAACTAAATTATTGAAGGTTTGCATAACTGGCAACCTTATCTGGAAAAACCACAGTGGTTCAACTAGCACAAAGATCAGTAAACCATGTTTTATGATCATCAGTAAGGAATGAGTGTACTGGTAACATTGTATAATGCTTTTCTCCACACAATACTTAATTATGGAATTATTTTCTGCGCTCAAAGTTATGAGACAGCTATGTTATTTAAAATTAAAAAGAAAGTAGTCAGAACAATTTTATTCAAACAACAAAGAGAAACATGTAGATAACTATTTAAGAAGCTGAATATACTGATCCTTCCATGCCAATAAATACCAGAAATACTACACTTAATTAAGAAAAGCATTGACAAACTTGACAGTAATATGGATTGCCACCACCATGACACTGCATCATATAAAATGAAAATTATGTTTCTCTTAATAAAACACTGTTTTTTCAGCATCCAGGTGTTTTTGGACTCTGACTTGTCCAAATGAACAAAAGTCTATAAAAACAGTCATTGCTTAAGCCATTTTCATGCATATCTTATGCTAGCCGTAGAAATAAAAGCATAAGAATTAAAAATGTTTGAATATGCTAGACACATTGCCACTCATGCAGAACATAAGAAATAATGATAATAAACTATCCAAAGTTGTAGCTATTAGAGCCTCTGCTATATAGATAAAAATATATTAACAATATTATAACATTCCTGCCTGATATTTTTAAAAAGCCTATAGTAAAACTTTGTGAAAATCCAGTATGGTATTAATAGTATATTTATGCTGATTCTGGACCAAACAGCTTATTGGTTAAAAAAAACTCCGAGATAGAAACAAATATTATATTTTCGCAGTATCCCCCAACCAAACCTCATTTGTCTGTACCGAAAACAACCAAATTATCATTTTCTCATATAAAAATTACAAATTTAATAAATTTTATTCTTTATAAATAAGAGTCATCAAACCTCTTTTGGCTATAGTGAAAAACCAAAATCTCACTTTCTCATTTAAAATATGCAAATCTCATAAATTTTATTCTTTGTAAATAAGAGTCATTAAACCACATGTCCCTATACCAAAAATTCCCAAATTCCGATTTATTTTAAAAGTAAAAATCTAATAAATGATTCTCTGTATAAATAAGATCTGTCAGAATTTTCTTATCTATACTATCAATTGAAATTTGAATTAAAAAACTCAATATACATTTTAAATATAAACATTTTATTAACAAAAACATAAATTTCGTTCTACATAAATTCAACCAAAGCAAAATGTACACCAAATCTGGGCTGTCTAAAAATTAGAAAATTATAGTAAAGATTGCACTGAGTTATAGAGATTTAGAAAATTATTTTATAGGAAATGGTCATTCAAATTTAACTAGAGAGATCGATTACATTAATAAGAAAGAAATGAAGAAGAGCTAACCAAAATATAAAATATAATAGAACTAAGAACAGTTTGTAAAACAGAAAATTTAAAGAATTATTCTAAACAATAATCGACATTATTGTAGATCCTATTGATGATATTAATAAATAGAATAACGTTAATGCACTGAATAAAAGAATCTTTAAATGAACTTTATCAAATCTAAACTTAGAAAAAGACAATTAATGGATCTTGTCAAAAAATTTGATGGTAAAATTAATAATGCTAACAATTTTGGGTAAAAAATTTTAAATTACCTTCTTAAAATTCATTACATGAAAAATTTAAAAATTATTCTAGAATTAATAACAAAGAAACAATAACAGATGTGATGCTTAAGTTAATAATAGCAATAATGAAAACTATGTTCAAAAGCTTCTAATAGTTAAATATGGAGAAACTGAACAAAACATTATCAAATAAATTTACATGGTTTCAGTTTTCTAGATGATGAAGATTCTTTCAAATCAGTTAAACGAATTTGTAGAAATGAATCTGCTATTAATTCAAGAATAATAACTGATGGAATTAATAATAATGGTAGAATTGTTGAGACACAAGTATTTGTTAATCAAATTAAAGAAGAAATCATCACAAAATTAAAGAATATTTTAATACAAACGAGAGCAATTAAATTTAACATGTTATTTATTGTAATTTTGAAATCCACATTGAAATACAAGAATTTACTTTAAAAACAATAATCCAGTTTTTTAAGTAAATTGATTTAGAATATTATTATAAAAAATCATCTAATAAACTATTAACTGAAATGGAAGAATTGCAAAGAATAAAATCTTGTTGAACTTTATTTTATATATATAGTTTGGCATTGAATGTTGACAGACACAAACGAATTTTTCGTTCTCCTTATATCGAGTTACCAAAAACAATTAAAAAATATCAAAATGTTTTCTTTATTCAATAAAAACAGCTTTATATCCAGCAAACAACCATGTAGAAAGAGTTAAAAATTATAAGTATATCGAATTTGAAACAGATGAAACTTTTGGGAAAAAAGGAATTTACTTTTTCTGGTCAGTTAACAGATAATCCAAAATTTGAAAAGAAATCTAACATTTCAATTAATGTTTATCCTCTGGAAAGCAATGAAGAAGAAAAACTTATTGGATATCCTCTTTACCATACACAAAATAAACCAGAAAAACATAATAACTTTTTCTTTCTATCAAAAATTAAAATAATTCACATTATTGTTAGTTAAAAATCTATCTAGATTTTAGTTCACAAGCAACTAAAGAAGATCATCAAATTTATCTTTGTGATCGATGCTTAAGATATTTTTATCCACAAAAAATTCATGAAAACGATTGTAAAGAACATGAAGAAGTAATAACAGTTAAATACATACATTAATCCTTGTTCCATACATCATGAATCCAACGTTTTGTAATGATTTGGAGTGAGTTACTTTAAAATAAGTTTTCTTTACACAAAATAATATATATGAAACTACTTCATATCTAAGAAATCGTTTGTTGAGTAGAAGCAGTTGGCATTCAGAAATTCTTTTACTTTGCTTTTAAATGTTGGTTGGCTATCTGGCAGACTTTTAATACTATTTGGCAAATGACCAAAGATTTTTGTGGCAGCATAATTCACCTCTTTCTGTGCCAAAGTGAGATTTAATCCAGAATAGTGAAGATCATCCCTGTTGTTGTTGTTGTGGTCTTCAGTCCTGAGACTGGTTTGATGCAGCTCTCCATGCTACTCTATCCTGTGCAAGCTTTTTCATCTCCCAGTACCTACTGCAACCTACATCCTTCTGAATCTGCTTAGTGTATTCATTTCTTGGTCTCCCTCTACGATTTTTACCCTCCACGCTGCCCTCCAATACTAAATTGGTGATCCCTTGATGCCTCAGAACATGTCCTACCAACCGATCCCTTCTTCTGGTCAAGTTGTGCCACAAACTTCTCTTCTCCCCAATCCTATTCAATACTTCCTCATTAGTTACATGATCTACCCATCTAATCTTCAGCATTCTTCTGTAGCACCACATTTCGAAAGCTTCTATTCTCTTCTTGTCCAAACTATTTATCGTCCATGTTTCACTTCCATACATGGCTACACTCCATACGAATACTTTCAGAAATGACTTCCTGACACTTAAATCAATACTGGATGTTAACAAATTTCTCTTCTTCAGAAACGCTTTCCTAGCCATTGCCAGCCTACATTTTATATCCTCTCTACTTCGACCATCATCAGTTATTTTGCTCCCCAAATAGCAAAACTCCTTTACTACTTTAAGTGCCTCATTTCCTAATCTAATTCCCTCAGCATCACCCGACTTAATTAGACTACATTCCATTATCCTCATTTTGCTTTTGTTGATGTTCATCTTATATCCTCCTTTCAAGACACTGTCCATTCCATTCAACTGCTCTTCCAAGTCCTTTGCTGTCTCTGACAGAATTACAATGTCATCGGCGAACCTCAAAGTTTTTATTTCTTCTCCATGAATTTTAATACCTACTCTGAATTTTTCTTTTGTTTCCTTTACTGCTTGCTCAATATACAGATTGAACAACATCGGGGAGAGGCTACAACCCTGTCTTACTCCCTTCCCAACCACTGCTTCCCTTTCATGTCCCTCGACTCTTATAACTGCCATCTGGTTTGTGTACAAATTGTAAATAGCCTTTCGCTCCCTGTATTTTACCCCTGCCACCTTTAGAATTTGAAAGAGAGTATTCCAGTCAACATTGTCAAAAGCTTTCTCTAAGTCTACAAATGCTAGAAACGTAGGTTTGCCTTTCCTTAATCTTTCTTCTAAGATAAGTCGTAAGGTCAGTATTGCCTCACGTGTTCCAGTGTTTCTACGGAATCCAAACTGATCTTCCCCGAGGTTGGCCTCTACCAGTTTTTCCATTCGTCTGTAAAGAATTTGTGTTAGTATTTTGCAGCTGTGACTTATTAAGCTGATAGTTCGGTAATTTTCACATCTGTCAACACCTGCTTTCTTTGGGATTGGAATTATTATATTCTTCTTGAAGTCTGAGGGTATTTCGCCTGTTTCATACATCTTGCTCACCAGATGGTAGAGTTTTGTCAGGACTGGCTCTCCCACGGCCGTCAGTAGTTCCAATGGAATATTGTCTACTCCGGGGGCCTTGTTTCGACTCAGGTCTTTCAGTGCTCTGTCAAACTCTTCACGCAGTATCATATCTCCCATTTCATCATCATCTACATCCTCTTCCATTTCCATAATATTGTCCTCAAGTACATCGCCCTTGTATAGACCCTCTATATACTCTGTCCACCTTTCTGCTTTCCCTTCTTTGCTTAGAACTGGGTTTCCATCTGAGCTCTTGATATTCATACAAGTCGTTCTCTTATCTCCAAAGGTCTCTTTAATTTTCCTGTAGGCGGTATCTATCTTACCCCTAGTGAGATAGGCCTCTACATTCTTACATTTGTCCTCTAGCCATCCCTGCTTAGCCATTTTGCACTTCCTGTCGATCTCATTTTTGAGACGTTTGTATTCCTTTTTGCCTGTTTCACTTACTGCATTTTTATATTTTCTCCTTTCATCAATTAAATTCAATATTTCTTCTGTTACCCAAGGATTTCTACTAGCCCTCGTCTTTTTACCTACTTGATCCTCTGCTGCCTTCACCACTTCATCCCTCAAAGCTACCCATTCTTCTTCTACTGTATTTATTTCCCCCATTCCTGTCAATTGCTCCCTTATGCTCTCCCTGAATCTCTGTACAACCTCCGGTTCTTTTAGTTTATCCAGGTCCCATCTCCTTAAATTCCCACCTTTTTGCAGTTTCTTCAGTTTTAATCTACAGGTCATAACCAGTAGATTGTGGTCAGAGTCCACATCTGCCCCTCGAAATGTCTTACAATTTAAAACCTGGTTCCTAAATCTCTGTCTTACCATTATATAATCTATCTGATACCTTTTAGTATCTCCAGGGTTCTTCCATGTATACAACCTTCTTTCATGATTCTTAAACCAAGTGTAAGTTATGATTATGTTGTGCTCTGTGCAAAATTCTGCCAGGCGGCTTCCTCTTTCATTTCTGTCCCCCAATCCATATTCACCTACTATGTTTCCTTCTCTCCCTTTTCCTACACTCAAATTCCAGTCACCCATGACTATTAAATTTTCGTCTCCCTTCACAATCTGAATAATTTCTTTTATTTCATCATACATTTCTTCAATTTCTTCGTCATCTGCAGAGCTAGTTGGCATATAAACTTGTACTACTGTAGTAGGTGTGGGCTTCGTATCTATCTTGGCCACAATAATGCGTTCACTATGCTGTTTGTAGTAGCTTACCCGCATTCCTATTTTCCTATTCATTATTAAACCTACTCCTGCATTACCCCTATTTGATTTTGTGTTTATAACCCTGTACTCACCTGACCAGAAGTCTTGTTCCTCCTGCCACCGAACTTCACTAATTCCCACTATATCTAACTTCAACCTATCCATTTCCCTTTTTAAATTTTCTAACCTGCCTGCCCGATTAAGGGATCTGACATTCCACGCTCCGATCCGTAGAACGCCAGTTTTCTTTCTCCTGATAACGACATCCTCTTGAGTAGTCCCCGCCCGGAGATCCGAATGGGGGACTATTGTACCTCCGGAATATTTTACCCAAGAGGACGCCATCATCATGTAATCATACAGTAAAGCTGCATGCCCTCGGGAAAAATTACGGCTGTAGTTTCCCCTTGCTTTCAGCCGTTCGCAGTACCAGCACAGCAAGGCCGTTTTGGTTATTGTTACAAGGCCAGATCAGTCAATCATCCAGACTGTTGCCCTCGCAACTACTGAAAAGGCTGCTGCCCCTCTTCAGGAACCACACGTTTGTCTGGCCTCTCAACAGATACCCCTCCGTTGTGGTTGCACCTATGGTACGGCTATCTGTATCGCTGAGGCACGCAAGCCTCCCCACCAACGGCAAGGTCCATGGTTCATGGGGGGGGGAGATCATCCCTAGCTGTCAGAATTTTTACTGTGGTATTTTATAAAAATGGGTGGATATGATTATGGAATTATGAAAATTTATGCTTTGCTATTATTTTTTTTGAATTGGTTCAGTTATTAATGACAGATCTTTGTAGACCAGCATTCGTCTGCATCCTAGAAGCATCATGACAAACAACAACAGCGAATGTTATCCAACCATTACCAATACTACTTGATTCAGATGATTTTGCAATAGAAAAATTCAATTTCAGACCTAAAAAGTATTTAGGACCTGACAATACAGATATACTGGCGATCTTCTTCAAATTGGTGACCTTCTTACTGGTACCAGGCGCTGGAACGGAACCATAAGTGCCAGAAATATTCAGCAGATCTTTGTAGACCAGCATTCGTCTGCGACGGCGATATCCAAAACGGCGACCCATTGTAGAATGATGCTATTCATATAATGAATGCGCGAAGTTGCATCAGCAGCTATTTATAGCTCATGACGCAAGCGCACGCTGACGTAAGCGGCCCCGTTCTGTTATCTTATGTAAACAAATCGGCCGCTCAATACAACTCCGCGGCACTGGGGCCGCAGCCTGTGTTATCTCCATGTTATAACTACATGGCAAACTCCGCGGCACGGTCGTAGTAATTTTAAGGACTGTACTCGCGGAGTATTTGGTCGAAAATAAGTGGTACCTCTAATATGGAAGATTGTAAATTTGTTGGAGATTGTATGGTCTATTATCATTAATAAAGACTACACATTGATCTTGCCAAAAGCCGAGAAGCGATTCTTCTTAGTGTTGTAGCTCCCTGGGGCACCCTGGGATGCTCTCTGGGCCCCCCCTCAGGGGCCTCACACAGTAGATAACTCCGCGAGTACAGTCCTTAAAATTACTAGGACCGTGCCGCGGAGTTTGCCATGTAGTTATAACATGGAGATAACACAGGCTGCGGCCCCAGTGCCGCGGAGTTGTATTGAGCGGCCGATTTGTTTACATAAGATAACAGAACGGGGCCGCTTACGTCAGCGTGCGCTTGCGTCATGTCTAATGTTCAAGCTTTTAAAAATGCCCGTACATGGTTGAAATATATTACAAAATCAGATCGTGATCCTTGTACTAACATTGATTATTCTAAATTAAATTTCAATTGTGAAATATATCAATGGGCGAAGCGTACTACAACGTTTCCCTCTTTGGATTCTTTTGTAGTTAAGAATTGGCATCGTGTAAAATTTCTTGAAATGTATTTGAAAGAAATGCACACAGTTAATCAATTTGTACACCAATTAAAATATTACGATGGCTTTGCATTTGGATGGGCAGGTCGTGTAATAAAATGGTACAACAGATCATATCAATCTTCTATAATGAGAAAGAAACAATTGTATCTTTGGGGCCCACTAATGTAGGAAAATCTACATTTATAGATAGAGTCATTGGACGTTTCGTAAATGTATTCAGACCTGTGTGTTCCGAATTTGGATTTGCTGGTTATAATTCATCTGTTCACCGTGTTATATTAAATAGCTGCTGATGCAACTTCGCGCATTCATTATATGAATAGCATCATTCTACAATGGGTCGCCGTTTTGGATATCGCCGTCGCAGACGAATGCTGGTCTACAAAGATCTGCTGAATATTTCTTGCACTTATGGTTCCGTTCCAGCGCCTGGTACCAGTAAGAAGGTCACCAATTTGAAGAAGATCGCCAGTATATCTGTATTGTCAGGTCCTAACATATATATATATAATAGAGGGAAACATTCCACGTGGGAAAAATTATATATAAAAACAAAGATGAGGTGACTTACCGAACGAAAGCACTGGCAGGTCGATAGACACACAAACAAACACAAACATACACACAAAATTCAAGCTTTCGCAACAAACTGTTGACTCATCAGGAAAGAGGGAAGGAGAGGAAAAGACGAAAGGATGTGGGTTTTAAGGGAGAGGGTAAGGAGTCATTCCAATCCTGGGTGCGGAAAGACTTACCTTAGGGGGAAAAAAGGACGGGTATACACTCGCACACACACACATATCCATCCACACATATACAGACACACCTGTTCCTTGGGTGGGCTCCAGCTATTATTCCGATTACACATTTTTGTGCAATGAATATTTTCTCTCTTAATGATGAATTGCCCCAAAATATGATGCCATATGAAACCAGTGAATCAAAACAGACATAGTAGGCTAATTTTCTGATATGTTTATCACCAAAATTTGCAATAACCCTAACTGCATAAGTAGCTGAACCTAACTATTTCAGACGATCTTTGATATGTTTCTTATTATTCAATTTCTCATCCATGCACACAGCCAGAAATTTGGAGTATTCTGCCTTAGCAACAGACTTCTGTTCATAGTCTATGTTTATCAATGCTGTTATGCCATTTACCGTACAGAATTGTATAAACTATGTTTACCAGAAATTTAGTGAGAGTCCATTTGCAGAAAACCTCTTAATAATTTTCTGAAAGACATTATTTTCAATTTCCTCAGCTGATTCTTGCTTCTTGGTTGTGATTACTATACTTGTATCATCAGCAAAAAGAACTAGCTTTGCATCTTCATGAATACAGAGTGGCAAGTCGTTCATAGATATTAAGAATAATAAAGGGACCCCAGACTGTACCCTGTAGGTCAACATTCTTGATACCTCCCCAGTTAGAGGACTCTGCTGTTTTTTACAGGCTACCTGTACTGTTAATTTCAACCCTCTGCATTCTTCCAATTAAGTATGAATTAAACCAGTTGTGCACTCTCCCATTCATACCACAATATTAAAGCTTACCTAGAAGAATTTAATGAATCACACAATCAAAAGCCTTTGAGAGATCACAAAATATCCCAATGGGTGATATTTGGTTATTCAATGCATTAAATATTTGATCAGCATATGTAGCATTTTCTGTAGAAAAGCCTTTCAGAAAACCAAATGGTAATTATGTTAGTACTTCATTTTTACAAATATGTGCTGCTACTCTTGAATACATTACTTTTTCAAGAATTTTGAATCCAGCTGTCAGAATATACAAAAGTTTTAACTATGGTATTTTATAAATATGGGTGGATATGGTTATGGAATTATGAAAATTTATGCTTTGGCTAGCATAAATTGTAATGGATGTGAAATAAGCTTAAGTATATTCATATAGTTGTAATAATTGAGTCATTGAATAATACTTTATTACCAAGCAAAATTTCTTCAACTAAATGTATCCCAATTATCCTTGATTTTTTATTTTTAAATATTAGCATGAGACTGGTTATTTTTATTACTTGAATATCACACACAACTATTAGTATGTTGATTAACTAGAGGGATCACTTCTTTTCATTAACTAATCGTAAATGAATTAAGTATTACACACATGAAACTTTTTAGTTTATTCTACTCTTTTTTACCTTTTATTGCTTAAAGTGTAGGTCAGTAGACTGGTAGCATGCTGAAAAGCGATTAATTTCTGTTTTTGTAATCTCTTAGAAATTTCTAAGTAGCTTCTCGCCTCGTGAGAGATTCAGAATGATTTAATTTAATCTCATGAGTATCGCGTTGGCATTGCAAGAAAAAATGTAGTAAATACAAAATCTGTAACACTTATAAATTAGAAATTTGTGATTGCTACTATGAAATGAAAATAGGAATGTCAAATTAAACAATTATGATTTAACAAAATAAGAAATCTAACATTTTGTGAATAATTCTCACAGTTTTGAACATAACATAGAATTGTGTCGTATTTTGGTGAAATACTTGGAAATTAGAATAATCTTTGCTCAGCTCTGTACCAAAAGAATAAAGTATTTATAATAAAATCCTATCAGTAGTCGCATTTGGCGATAATAGTGGAATGATTAAATAAATTCCTAAGAGGAACAGAAGTTTAGTTCATTTGAACAAAAATGGAAGAAAATAAGAGCCTGATAGCGTAAGATGCTGTCAGAAAGAAGTGCGATTAAAGAATAAGATGAGGAGAGAAAAAAGACTTGCGCACATTCTTATATAGAACAAAACACAGATAATAATTATACGCCACTCACATTATTCTGGGGGTACATATTCACTGACTTACAGCGAAGTTATTTGAGTTAGCGCTTAAATTATAACGTTAGATCATAAGACTCTGATAGAAAAAGAAAATAGTTGTTATCACGTCGCAGGCGGGTAGAATTTTATAAGAAGTGAGACTGGGGGTAAATGTTACCATCAGATCTATCCCCTTTTTTATGCAATGGTTTAACAATAGTGTATTTCACTCTCATCAGGAAAAATGCCATATTTAGTGAGCTACCACATGTCGCTGTGAATCCTGGTTATTTGTTGGGAAAAAGATTTTATTACTCTGTTGTAAATACCATGAATTGTATGTGAGCTTTTATGTTTGAGTGAATTTATTATTTAGCTAATCTCAGTAGGAGTGGTGGGCTGAATTTCAATTTTATCAAAATGCATAGGTATTGCCTCTTCCTTACACTGCCTTGCATTTTCTTATGAATAGCTGTATCCTATTTTCTTTATAACACTTAAAAATTATTATTAAAAGTGCTTTCTTCTTCTGACTTCTTGTCAATGAACTTTTCATTGTGTTTGTGATTCTGCCCTCAGTTGGCCTACTTCTCTTTTAACAATATTCAAAGTTGTTTTAATTGTATTATCAGATCTGCTGAACTCACATATAATGCACATTCTTCTGTACATTTTAATAACTTTTATTAAAACAGTGCAGTAGGTTTTATAATGTTACACTGTTTCGGGATCACTAGATATAAGATACAGATGCCTTTTTTTTACAAGATAATTTTATGCCTGTGAGAGGTCTTAAAATTTCTTCGAAATATTACAATCATTTATTAAGGGTACATTTTGTAATTTATGCACATACCGCATATTTATTAAAAGGTATTAACACTTGTCAACCAAACCCTGAAAAATGTTATGGTAATAGATTTCAAAAACATTCAACAATTTGATTCAGTCATTATGTTAAACCTTCTAATGGAGCTTATAGAAATCATGTTGCATATACTGGCAAAGCTGCAGCAAAATCATTTGCTTAAATGTTAAAAGATGAAACTAGATGAATTGATAAAATAAATGGGATAAATATTCCAATGATAATTACAAATGGAGATAACATAAATTTTATAATTTCCAAAACTTGTCTACAGATTAGCAGATTTGATAATACAATTAAATGAATTTGGAATATTGTGAAATAGAAAAAAAACTAAAGTAGATAAAAGAGTAAGACACCGCTGACATTGAACAGGAAAATATCGAGGAGTTGCACATTAAGAATGTAATCCTAATTATCAAAATCCTAAATTAATTCCAGTTATTATTCGTAATTGAAGAAATTTTGATGTTCATTTGATTATCAAACAATTAGCAATAGATAATAAAGACATGCTTTCCAAATAATGAACAAAAATATATATCTATTAATAAAATAATGAAGATAGATTAACAAGAAGACTTTTAGATACACTTAAATTTATTGCCTCAAGTACTGTTAAACTGTCTTCTAATCTTACAATAGAACAATTTCGAGAAACAGATATAAATTTTTTAGGGTAACAATTCGATTTAATAATTGAAAAAGGAGTTTATCCTTAGAAATATATGGATTCTTAAGAAAACATACAAGAATACAATTACTTAAAAAAGAATAATTTTATTCGAAATTTAATAAAGATAATATTTCTGATATGGATTATAATTGTGCAAAATTAGTTTGGAAATAATTCAATGTTAAAAATATAGATGAATATACAAAGTTGTACAATAAATCTGATGTGGGCTAATATTGACCAATATTTTGAAAGTTTTAGAGATATAGGTATTAAATCCTATAATTTTGCTCCAGTTTGATATTTTACTACACCAGTATTATCTTGGGATTCTATGTTAAAAATGACAAAAGATGTACTAGACTAATTGAATGGTACTGATATTATTTTATTTCTTGAGAAAGGTATTCGAGGTGGAATTTCTCAAAGTATTAAGAGATAAAATGATAATTAAATGGACACCCCAACTGCAAACAGGCGTTGATTTACTTCATTGGGGACATGTTGAAAATGTGTGCCCCGACCGGGTATATGTCTTCTCGGCCATTGACCTTCCTGTGCGAATGACTGAACTCGTATGGGACTTGGTAGATCAATCTGCCATGAGTAATGAGTATGATGGGCAAACATCTATTAGGCGCACTATGAATATAGTGGTGTGTACATGTTGGGAATGTGGGTCTCACGGGGAGTGTGCAAGTGTTAAGTCCCTGAAGGTGCACTATCCTCTGTGGCCTTGGTGGCTCAGGGATACAGCATCTGCCAAGTAAGCAGGAGATCCCAGGTTCGAGTTCCCGTCGGGGTGCACATTTTCAACATGTCCCCAATGAAGTGAATCAACGCCTGTTTGAAGCTAGGGTATCCATATAATTATCATTTCATTCTAGCAAAGCTGCATGGATGTCAACAGTAACTGTTGTTTCATAAATGTTAAGAGATATGCTAAACCAAAGTAAATATGATAAATTTTAAGCTGATGAAAATATCAATTTATATTGCATATTTATATGCATATAATTATATGGTTGGGAAATGTCTCAGATTTTACCCAGTAAAGACTTTGGTTGGCATTAAAAAAATTTTAATGCTGAAAAAGGTACTTAAAATTTCATTTGATAATAAATTTGGTTATACATTAGAAGTCGATTTAGAATATTAACTACTAAAAGATTTATCATGATAAGAAGAAGGATGAAATAAATTATCAACAACTTTAAATAATGAAGAACAATATGTTTAAATAATAGTAGTGTGTTACCACATGTTGTTTCTCAATTAAGTGAACAAAAACAAGTCCAATTTTTTTATTTTAAGTTTACATAATTGCAATTATAAATATTATGTTATTTGAGCATAATTTACAGAATAAAAAAATGTCGAAAATCATCTAGATATTATTAGAAATAGATGAATAAATTACGAATAATTTTTAAGGATTAACTATGTATCAAATTCTGTAAATTTATATTAACGAATTAAAGAAACCTTAGGAAATATTTGTCATCGAAATTATTTCAATAATTTGGATAATTTATCACCAGAACAATTGTTTGTAGATATAACTATTCAAGTGATGGTATTTGGAATATTAAACTAAATTTCCAAGTACTTTTTCAAACATAAATTAAAGCAACATTCAAAAAGAACTTTAAATACATTTAGTAAACTAAATTCATTAAAACCATATGATTCCATCAGTTCAAATTTAAAATCAGTCAACGATTTTTATGTTATTTCTATTACGGAAATTTTTATTTGACTATCAAAATAAGCTCTATTTTCTTCAATAAAACAACAAGCCTAATGAATATTATATTCAATGTCCAAAAAGAATGCTCTACATTTATATTTAAATTTTTTTACTGAAATATTGAAAAATTACATTACTTTTATTTACTAAACTGTTCTGTGAATTATGAGAAATTAACCATTTGACATATACTTTATTACCTTTCATTTTTAAAATTTTTTCAACAAGGTAGAACTCTGGAAACTTTTTCTTCAATAGTATGTAAAACGTTCTCGGTATTCTTGCCGCATCAGTTCTGGATAAAATCTCTAGCTTTCAACAATTACTTCCATCATCATCATCATCAGGAGCAACAATCGTAAGTTGCTCCTGACGATGACGATGGAGGTGACCATCTAAAGATTGAGCACTGACACGACAAGAACACCGAAAATGTTTTACATATAATTGACATCGCGAAAAACTTCGTTCCCATAGTCTTCAGTAGTTTTTGCTCATAATAAATTTCGTTTTATTTGATTTCCATTAAAATCTTTCCATTTATGTGTGATTGGTTTAGAATGAATAACATCTCCAATTTCAAAAAATTGAGTTTACCGGCAGTATAACCTTTTACAAAAATTCTTTTTAATTTACCTGTTCTTACTAAATCAACAATTGAATATTTAGTTTCAGTATCTAAACAATTCCTTACACAAACACTTATTAATAAGATTTTTTCATTTTTTTTGTTTACATCATTTGGCTTCATTTTTATCGCTGGATGTTTTTTGTTATTATATTCATCAACTAATTCCGAAATTAAGTTTGCCCATTTATAATTTTTATGAAGAACAAATTTTGCACATCTTTTTTATTGTGTTATATTAAATCATTTAACAACAGATGCTTTTAATTCACTATGAGTTGAATAATGAATAATGCTAAATTTTTTCATAAATTCTTCGTATTCTTTATTCTTTACCATTATCAGTTTGCAAATTTTTTGACGATCTAGCTATGAATATTTTTTAGAAAAATATAACTGTATTTTACCTGCTTTACCTTTAACCGAAATAGCCCAACAAATTGTGAAAAAACACCTGAAACAGTCAATTAGTGTTTATATCCTTAATTTATCTTCGAAAGTCCTTCCAACTTACCTGAATCAATTGCAACTAAATCAGTTCGCCATAAATCATCTATTCCAAAAGAAATTACACTTTTTCACTTAAACTCTTGTGTCATTGGTTTACGTGACTCATTAATAATTTGTTCACAGATACTTAGGCCAACAAATTTTTTTAAACGAATTTACTCATTTTACTTGTACATACTGCAGAAAAACCATGAATTTTTTTCCTTTAATTTGTAGTTATAAATCTATGAAGATTACCAGTTTCTGTAAGTCTTTTACATTTCAGTAAATATGGTCATCATTCTTCATTTATATAAAATAAAAAATTGTTAAATTATTTCACCAAATACAATTATCTTTGTATCAACTGGAACAGTTTTAACAGAATCTTCTAATGTTACAGCTACAAATTTTGATTCATGCACTATTTTTATTAATTGGACACCAGCAGTAATTTTGTAAAGTTCATTTAGAACACTGATCCAAATACCAAAATCAGTAAACATTAAATCTCTGTTCATATTTTCACCACCAACAACAACTTTTTAAAGAATAAAATCACATTCTTTGTAATTGTGCAGTTTCTGTTCACCTCCAGACACAATAGAAAATTCAATAATTTCTAATCATTTGCTTTATGATTAAAATTTCTTATTTCATTTGAGTATGAAGTTAAAGCTACTTTTAATAACTTGTTCAATTTCTGTTTTTGTAAAGTATTTACTTAGTTCTTGTTTAGTAATATAATTATTGGTCTGTGTTAGAATACTTATATATTTGATTTTTGTGACAAGATTTGATGACTTATTCTGTAAATAATGTTTGTTAACTGCTTTTTTGCATTCATTGGATCATTTGTATTGGCAGTTCTCCTACCTTTAAATCCACTACAGCGTATAGTTATTTTAAAAATAACCATTTATTTCTTTCTGAAATTTTTTAATTACATTAAATACGTCTCAGACTATTGATGACTGAATGTTTTAAATTTTTGATTGATAATTTTACTTAAGTTAAGTCATTACTAGTTTTTGGTTCCAATGATTAAAAATTTTTAATTTTTTCTAAATCAGTATTGAGCTTATTTCAAAAAACATCCTTTTATCACATTTAAAGTATCATTAACGTTATGTCATACATAATAGTTTTAAATTAAATAGACACAATTGTTCACAAGTTATTTCATCGAAGTTTTCTATTCTCAACTGCTTTTGAAATTACCACAGAGTTACCAGCAAGTCAACAAAGTGCAATTACTTATGGTAATGCAGCCAAAAGCGATGGAAAAATTCACTTTTTTGTTATGTTTCTTTCTTCTTCATAAGGAATTCAATTATTTTTGGTGTCAGGAATAGCTAGGGAAACAAGTAAATTTCACTAATTTTTCTTCTATCTTTTTTTGAATATCAGTTAAAAATGGTGCAATACTAGTTAATTTTCATTATTGATGTTAATCACCTGAAAAGTTATTCATTTATATAGATTAAAAATTAGTAAAGAATTTCCAGTTTTCATTCCCAATTCTAACTTTCGTTTTCCGCTGAAGCTTTTTTTTTGCTGCTAGCGAGAGTCACCTGCCTGCAGTCATACTTTTGCAATTAATTGCAGTTTTTTATCAGCTTTAAGTCTTTTTCTAAATCTTTATTACCTTTATAAAAAACATCATGTTCCTTTTAAGCTTCATCTGGTGGATTAATTCCTTTATTGCCGCTTCCTAATCTTTGTTCTAATTCTATTCCAGCCCCCAAAATCAATATCTTAAAAGATGAATTTGAAATGGTATTTTACTTGTTAAAGTATTAACTAAGCCTTCCCAATATTTTCACTTTTCCAAAATGTATGTGATAGTTTATTCAAAATCCCAATTAAATCTTTAATTCCTATTCAATGATTAGTAATAAAATCACTGAATTTTTTAGTTAACATTTCATTTATTCCAACTTTCTCGTTATGATAATTTTTATTTCCAGCTAATTCTTTTCCATGGAATATTGCTAATCTATCAATTAATTGTCAGACATGTTTCATCCAAAAACATTCAGTTGGTTTTTATGATCATTTTTTTCTAAAATTTCATTAACTTTTACTGATGAATCATTAAGATTTCTTTCTGAGAATATGGAAAATGTTTTTCAACAATTATTTTTATCAAATAATTATTTTTCTTTCCTTTATCTTATTTGATTTCGATTCCTTTCATAAAATACTGTATTTGCATCAAATAAAATCCTAGCATACTTTTGTAAATCAAGAGAATTAAATTCTGTGCATACATCATCAATACTTCTTAGTTTTTTAGTTAAGATATTCAATAATCCATCTGTTCCTTCATATACTTTTTCACCAATTTTTGATGTATCACTAATTTAATATCTGGAAATTTACAAATATTTTAGAATGTATTAACAGGCCTTAATCCAAAAAATTGTCTTCACCATGATTGATATGTTCTAACATTCTCTCTCTTATATTTATTTTTTAACATCTTTTTCTTTGAATTACATTTTCTTAACTCTCTATCAAAATATTTATTTCAGATTCAGTTAATGTAAACTCATACTTATTAGGATTATCACCAACCCATTCACATTATTCTTCGTACATCATTAAATTCTAATATATAATGTTGGTCATAAGGAACCATTTATTTTTCAACTTCTCTGTGTTTATCAGTTGCTTTTAAAACTTTATCTCCTATTTGCACTTGGTTGTTTTTGCCCTTTATTACTCTTGCATTAATTGTTCCTTGACTGTTCTACTTCATCTGGCTTTTTGATAACTTCTGGATCGTATTTTACAAACATTTTTAAGGATAAAAAACATAATAACCATTTTCATTTTACATTCATCCTTTATTTTCAGCTTTTCTATGTTCAAAGTTTTTATACTTACCGTTTTCTGTTTAACTTTTCGTGATCAGCGTTCATGCAGGGGTGTAAAGGAAAATTATTTAAAAAATCATTACAGCCATATTTATTAATGTACATATCTAAAATTTTGTATGTGTAAAGCAAAAGAGTTGTGTTTTAACATAAGAAAACAAAAAAAATATGCTGGAATAACATTTTGCCAGAAATCTGAATTTTTAATTTTTATTGTCTTTTTTATGATAAACCATACCTCATATTCTAATCACACAACTAATCAGAAAATTGTATTGTAGTGTCCTGAAAAGATTAGAAGGCCACTGAACTACAGTTATTAATTTATGGTACAAATTGTATAATTATCAGAGTTTTTAATGTGCATATCCAAAAACAAAATTTTTTTACATACAATCATCTAAAATCAAAATGTAAATGCAGGTTCATTTTTTTATTTCCATGGAGACAGCAACATGTTGTGAACAGTTCCTGAAAATTTCGTAGCACAGTGCATATACTTACTTAGATAAGGCTTCTAATAATATAAAATATGTAAAACAGAGGGAATGACGTTCTAAGATTTTCTTCTAATGCATGTATGTGTAATAAGCTTACCTCAATTTTAAAATTCTCCATACTCATACAACAGTCTCATGTAACAGTCACTACACTCACTGCTGTAAAATTTGTTACCGTTTGACAGTTGGAGCGACACTATCGCCCCAAGTGGCGAGTAAGGTGAACATCAGATGCGTCGTATGCATAATGTTTGTTTTGCATCCATTTCACACGTAGATTACTAAATATTGGTTATTTTCTTGCCTCCAAGGGGCTGTATAGTATCAGAAGGCATATCTGTGTCTAAAAATGATTCTAAAATAAGCGCAAGTATGGACAAAAACCATGAATCGAGTGGCACGCTCCAACACATTCGTGAAGAAACACTTGTGACGTTGGATAGAATTGCAGCTTACCTCGTTGATATCAAAAGAATATAAACACACAGACTCACACGTAAGAAGCACAGACATGTTTCTCTACATGCAAAAGCGATCGACAGCTCATTTATCGTTCAGTAGGCCTACTGTGTTTGTCATTGTCCCTTGTTGCCACAAGTACCGTACGACCTTTATATTATTCTAAGTGGGACAAGCAACTGCCAAATAGTGGGTGAAATATGTTGAAAACATTATAATGAGCTGATTCCATTACAGTTCATGCAAAACAAAATATTTGAATAATTTTCAAACAATCTGTCAGTGAACAAGGCGCTAACAAAACAACGTCCTCACAAGATGGAAACAAGAAAAATTAAGTGACTAACAACAGAAGTGAATGAAATACATACCAAGCATTATGCTTTTGTAAGACACAAATAACTCCAATAATCTAACCACTTCATCGTCACAGCAGGTCTGTGTTGACGATTAACACGAATCTAGCACTGATACATGGAGAGCTGAACTGGCTGCTTCTCTGTCATAGGACTATTTCACAGCTTTAGATGGATTGTCGAATCTTTGTAACAGTTTCCTCTTCATCGTCAGTTGAGGTGGCTTATTTGAGATGTCAAACAGTGTGGGTACTGTATTCCACAAGAATTTATTATTGTCTGCGTTCATGAACTGGTTTTGTTCGAAATGTAGCGAAAAAAACCTAATATTATTGTACGGGTAAACTGGGTCTTTTTTCATAAGGTATTGTCGTCAGCCATTAACTAGCCATTTTCTGATCCTTAAACGGAACATCAATCATTAATACACATGTAGTTTGCAAGTGAAACCTGATGATACAGTTTAGTAACATGGTTGTATATAACTCTCAAGATCCTTAGGAAACCTAAAAAAGACAGCTGTGATGTCTTCTTCCTGTTGTTGCTGCAATTTATTGCGCTACAAACTGTCCCGCTTGTAAAAACCAATGAAGAAATTATAATAAACGACCACTACTTGTTTTCACAATCGCGCCAAACTCACAGTTTAAGTTACCGGCTGCTTGGGGCAACAAAATCGAGGCGAAGAGTCGTGACTGTTATGTTAGATTGTGCTGATACTCCTCATCCTCCAAGTTTCTCTTCTCTCCTCTTCGAATCTGTCTGGCCTGCATTTGCAAGTAAGACGCTGATCTGTTAGCTTTCTTGGTCCTGCTTTTGTCGATGGTGTAAAATGCTTAACTCACCAGAATCTGTATCAACTCTCATCAGCACTTAAATTCTGTTATTATTTCCGTTATTGCAATATAAAACTGCATCATAGACACTTAGTTTGAGTACTTCAAGTCATTTTTGAACATATAATCCAAATTTAATTATTGAGGCCTTCATTTGCATTTTGTTTCATTCCATGAAGACACTTCCTCGATAAATCAGGGTTTTCAACCAACCTGAGTGTGGGCTTCATTGCATTCATAACTGGTTCTGGTAATGAGTATTTATGTGTACACATATCACGTCTGTTGTTGAACTTACACCAACATCTTCAGGACACAGATTCTGCATTGGTGTGTGGTCAGTGGATAGTTTGCGGAAAAAAATTGCCCACTCAGCACACCTCATTGCCTCTAAATTATGTGTGTTTTTCCTGATAGCTGTTCCTTAAAATAATTGAAGAGAATCAATTTTTTTCAGAGTAAGCCTGACTTTTCCTCCTAATAGTTTTCCATCCTCAAGTACTTCACCTTTCTTCTCTTACAGCAAGCAACAAAGCCTACCACCAAGCCTCTTTTGGATGTTGCCAACACATTCCAACTTTTCTATTGTCGTCTTGTGTGAATTTTTATCTGTTACAGCTTTGGATGAAGTGTAGTGGATGTGTGTGATGTCCTTAGGTTAGTTAGGTTTAAGTAGTTCTAAGTTCTAGGGGACTAATGACCTCAGAAGTTAAGTCCCACAGTGCTCAGAGCCATTTGAACCATACATAAGTAAACGAACTGGGAACAGGATGTAGGGACAAAGCTGTAAAACACAGTCAAAAATACATGTACATAGTTAACCACATATCAATATCATTTAAATAAGTTTGACCAGTTTAACACCCCCACTTCAAAACATTTAAATGATTTCTTAAAAAATACCTAGACCCACACAATCCAAACAAACTTAATGTTTCCTTTTTTCTCAATCCCTGTGTCATCATGTCAGCAGGCATATCAGCTGTTTGTAAGTAAACAGATTTAACAACTTTATTGCACACAGTTTCCCTTATAAAATGATGTCGAACATCAATGTGCTTTGAGCTGTTATGATTTGTTGAGTGTATTCTGATTATCATTGAATAATGTGACATACTTATTTTAGCTTATCAGTTCATGTAAAAAGTTCCTTAAATAAATAGCCTCCCAACAAGCTTCTGAAAGAGCCATATATTCAGCTTCTGTGCTAGAAAGAGCAATAATATTTCCTTAGCTCTCTGCCATGACTACAGACCCACATAGTTTGAAAATAAAACCAGTGTATGATTTTCTGTCTGAAGCACAATTTAATATTTGCTTAGCACATATCTAGTGTTTTTCAGTATACGAATTATTGAACTGGCATAAGTAGCTCACACTGAAAGAGATGTTAGGTTTTGTAAGTACTGATAAATACATTAAGACACCAATTAGGGCTTGACAAGGTACATCACTAGTCTTAGTTTCTTTTTGATTTAGAAAAACAAGCTTCGTTTCAACAGGAGTCATTACAGTTTTACAATCTATCATGCTGAACTTGTTCAACAACTGATCAATATAGTTCTCTTGACTTAAAGCTAATAGTCCACTTGCTTTGTCATATTTGATTTCTATGCCCAAACAATTTTTAGCCAGTCTTAAATCCTTTACTTTCAACCCTGACCTTAACTTACTTTTTAAAAATTCTGTTTCACTTGAGTCATTTGAAAAAATATAAAAGTCATCCACAGATAAAGCTACCATAGTAACTAAGTATTTATCTTTATGTTTTGTAAACAAGCAAGGTTCTAAATCAGATCTTTTGTAACCCAGACACCTTAAGACATCATTTACTCTCAGATTCCATGCCCTGGATGATTGTTTTAAACCATACATAGCCCTTTTTAACTTCAAAACATTTCTTTTATCATTACAAAGATTTAATCTTTCAAGTTGTTGTAAGAAAATATCCTCTTTGAGAATACCATTTAAAAAGTAGTTTTAACATCATAATGTGTAATGTTCAAATCTAGTTCAATGGATAAAGTCATTAGAAGTCTAAATGTTGAATGCCTTACTGCAGAAGAAAAGGTCTCATAATAATCAATTCCAGGTTTCTGAGTGAATGCTTTTGCCACTAGTATAGTATGATGCTGTACTTCACCTTCACTGTTGTTTTTTTTTTCTTAAACACCCACTTACACTACATGATACTTGCACTTTGTGGAACTTTTACTACTTCGCAGGCATTATTGTATTCAAATGCCTGTATCTCTTCATGTATAGCACGTTTCCATTCTTCTGCATCAGGTCTACTAGGGGTCTTCTGCATGTTTGTTGGATGCTCGAGCTGATCTGAAGTTCCAACTGAAAAATAAACCTCATAACCATCAAATCTTCTGATATTTCTCACTTTATCTTCTTGCATACCACATATTTTATCATCTGTTTCTCTCCCTGATGTGACTGCTTCTTTTGAGACATCATGTAAGTCCTCTTTTAATACAGTATCAGAATTTGCATTTTATTCATCATCCCCCACTGAAGAGGTGCCTTCTTCACAATTCTTTATTTCGGTTTCTGCATAACTTGCATTTTATATTGTAGTCACATCTCGGCTTATCACAATATTTTTTGCTTCAGGGTCATAGCGTCTACAGCCTTTTATAGTATTGCTGTATCCCACTAATACTGTATCATTTCTTTAGCCTTTTTATCCCATTTTGATCCCTTGACTTGGGGAACATGCATCATGACCTTGCTTCCAATTATTCTTGGATAACCAATGTTGGGTTTCTTGCCAGTCCATATTCATACGGTATTTATTCTCTAACTTGAACTCGTTGACCTATTTTGCGGGTATATTGCACTATTAACTGCTTCAGCCCAAAATCTTTATTCAAGTTTGCCATCAAAGAGTAAACATCTTGCGTTTTATACAACAGTTCTATTTAAGATTTCTGCCAAATTATTTTGTTCTGGTGTTTAGCTGTTTGATAACTGTTGTATAATACCATGTTTTTTTTCAACAAACTGTCAAAATTCACATCACACAATTCTTTGAATACTGTTTCGATTTTCCTTTCTTGCTGATTCACCACCATTTTCTGAAATTCTTGAAATTTTTCTGAAGTCTCATTCTTTGCCTTCAGAAAATACACAAATACCATTCTGGTGTAATCATCTTCCAAAATTAAAAAATATTTTGCACCACCTAATGACATGACCTCCACTGGTGCACACAGGTCTGCATGTACTACTTCAAGTGGATTAGAGGCTCTAGTGCCTCCAAGTGGAAATGGCTGTCTTGTTTGTTTGCCTTCATTGCATACTACACAGTTTTGCTTGCTAATGTTGATGCTGATGTATTCACATACCTGTCCTTTGACAGCACCATTTTTCATGTTAATAAAATTCTTTGCATTTAGGTGACCTAATCTTCTATGCCAATTAGCTGCTGTGATCATTCCCAAAAAATCACTTCTTCTGTCAATGTTTAGCTTGTACTCACCATTAGAGAGATCTGCAGTTGCAACTAGTTCCTTATGCCTGTTATAAATATTGCAATGATCATTGCTAAATTTAACAAAATTTCCTTGTTTGGTCAACCTACTCAAATAGAGCAAATTTGTAGTTAGTTCTGGAGCACAAATAACATTTCTTATAGTAATATCTTAAAAGTTCTTCACCTCCACTGTTGTTAAATCAACTTCTCCAGAGCACAACACGGACATTTCTGTCTGATTTGCAGCCATCGTCTTTTGAATGTTAACATCATTCACTTTGCTTTGTATCCATTCTTTATTTGCTGTGATATGCACACTGGCACCTGAATCAACATACTAGTCATTTCTGTTAGAAGAACCACTGGAAACATTTGAAGTTTTGTTTTGTCTTGTATCATTTTCACTGATAGGGCACTTACTTTCAAAATGTCCTGCTTTCTTGCATTTATAGCAAACAATGTCCTTCCTGTTTTCGTTTGCCACTGCATTTCCATTTTGGTGAGAAAACATTGGTTTACTTTGCCACCTTTTGTCCCTAAAAGCACTACCAGCCGTGGTGACCTCTTCTTCCATGTCAAGAAGTTTACTTCAGATTGCATCCATTGTGATTGGAATTCCCGAGGGCGCAATTGCCATTATCATGAGAAAATATTTTTCTGGCAATCCTGCTAGCAATAACGAACCAATCCATTCGTCATTAACAGCAAAACCTCTTCCAGGTAATTTCTGACCATTATCTACTATCTGGTTCACGAGCTCATCATTGAATCACATTTTTCTAGACGTGTGGATATCAGTGTTCTGAATAAATTTATTCTTCTTGCAAAACCAGAGTCATCAACCACTGATTTCAGTTTCTTCCACAAATCGACTGTCATTTTTGCTTCTCTTATGTGCACATATAAGAATGGATCAATCGTAAGAATTATCTTCGCTTTGGCCTTCGATTCTTCTGATGAAACTACTTCTGAGACACACTTCCCTAATCCTTCGAGAATAAGCACATTTTCAATAGCGAACGTCCAATCTCCATAGTTGTCATGTCCTTTTAGCTTCGGCACATTAATTAGAAAATTTGTCGCCATATTTGTCGATTCGATCGTATCTTCTTTGTGAACAACAGCAAACTAGTCTTTGAATCATGACACATGGGTTTTAAACAGCGATTCCCGATACTTTTATTGATCGGGTTATCTGTGTATCTGGGCCCATAACCTGTTGAGTTTCTGTGGATATTGAGAACATGATAAACTTGTGCACATTATATAATTTATTTTAACGGTTCACATTGGTACACTTCGCATGTTAGCTTACACATCCGCAAGTGAACGAACTGGGAACGACTGGGAACAACATGTAGGGACAAATATGTAAAACACAGTCAAAGATACATATACATAGTTTAGTATATCTAACACCATACTGGTTCTCAGATTTGGAGAACATCCTTTTTATTTATTTATTTATCTCTTGTTCTGGTGATCCATGTTCTGACACTATCACAGGATATGGAATGTGTCAATTTTACAAGCTTTTGGCCAGAATTTACGGTAATACATAAAACAAAACAAAAAAACTAAATAGTAACTTAGGTCCCACTACACAAAAATACATTTTAGAGATAGATAGAGATTACAAAACAAAAAACAGTAAACAGTAACTTAGGTCCCACTACAAAAATACATTTTAGAGATAGATAAAGATTACAAAATAATAAGTGTTACAGAGAAATAAATATTGCAAAATATATGTTTACAATAAAAATATTCGGTATTACAAATACAAATTTGGGCATACAGTACAAGAGGTGTTAAACACTGTGGTTCAGGAACTCTTCTAATGTATAAAATGATCCTTGCAATAGGAACTGCCTTAAGGTTTTTTTAAACAAGAGATCATCATCTACCAAACACTTAATTCTTGAAGGGAGGGCATTAACAATCTTACAGCCACTGAAATGGACTCCTTTCTGCACCATACTTAGATTTGGCTGTTCATAGTGGATATCATGTTTCCTTCTAGTATTGTGACTGTGATATGCACTATTCAGCTTAAAGACGGATTTTTCTTTCCTTATGAAGCACATCAACGAGAATATATATTGCGCAGTGGATGTAAGTATTTCAAGCTTCTTAAAAAGATTCCTGCATGTGGCTCTAGGATGGACTCCACACATGATCCTTATGGCTCTTTTTTGTACACACAGTAGTTTTTTAGCCAGTGGCTGATTTCCCCAAAATATAATTCCAAATGCCATAATTGCATGAAAGTAACCATAATACGCTGACTTCATGGTTTCCATATTTCTATAAGAAGAAACTATGCACAATGCGTATGTTGCTGAACTTAGTCTTTTGCACAGATCCACGATGTGGTTTGACCAATTCAGTTTGCTATCAATATGCAAGCCTAGGTATTTTGAGGAATCTACCCTGGTTATTGTCTGCTCACCTATCTTTACAAATATTTCCTCATCTTTGGATGTTTTGTGGAACTGAATGTAGTTTGTTTTACAGTAATTTAAAATAAGACCATTAATGTTGAACCAGTTCACTGTTTCATTTAAAACCTTATTTGCCATTACCTCAAGTTTATCTACTGAATTATCAATAAGTAGTGTAGTGTCATCCGTGAAAATGGTGAATCTACAATATTCCGTGGAGAGAGGAAGATCATTTATAAATATAATAAAAAGTAAGGGCTCCAGAACTGAGCCCTGCGGCACTCCACATGTGATGGTACCCCATTCTGAAGATACTGGGACACCATCTTGACTATCTACTACAACTTTTTGTTTCCTGTTTGACAGATATGAGTCGAGTCATTTCCCTGCTGCACCACTTATACCGAGATGTGCAGCTTTTTGTAAACGAATTTGATTTACACAGTCAAATACTTTTGTTAGGTCACAAAATATGCCAATCACTTTTAGTTTTTTGTTGATAGATTCCAAGAGTTTACCAGTAAATGCAAATATTGCATCTTCTGTTGACAAACCTTTCTGAAATCCAAATTGACTTTTGCTGAAGCTATTGAGTTCACTGAAATGCTTAACTATCCTGGCATCCATTAGTTTCTCTAAAACCTTTGAAAAGCTTGTGAGTAGTGATATTGGCCTATAGGTAGCAGAATCCGTCTTAGCCCCCTTCTTATACAGCGGTTTTACAACTGCATACTTAAGCCTCTCAGGAACTATTCCTTGCTTAAGTGGCAAAGGACTTTACTTACATGGCTGGAACAGTATTTTAATAATTTGTTAGAAATGTTGTCAATTCCAGCAGAGTTTTTACTTTTCAGGGATTTAATAACTCTTTCAATTTCTTGAACAGTGACTGTTTTTACCTTCATGTGTTGTACTGAACCAGGTACTCTAGCTTTCAAAAGATTGATGGTTTGCTTCATGCACCCTTGTAAACCTATTTTTTCTGTTACTGTTAAAAAATTGTTGTTGAATGTTCTGCAACTGTTTTTGGATCGCTAACAAGATTACCCTCACCTTTGATTTGGATATTTTCTCTACAAACTGCATTTTTCCCCATTTCCTTCTTTACAATTTCCAGGTAGTTTTTACTTTATTGCTCGAGTTGTCAATTTCTACCTTCAAGCACATGTTCTTTGCTGCCTGAATGGTCTTATTCAGAACTTTATTGTAGATTTTATAGTGTGTAATC
Source organism: Schistocerca piceifrons (assembly GCF_021461385.2). NCBI lineage: Eukaryota > Metazoa > Arthropoda > Insecta > Orthoptera > Acrididae > Schistocerca > Schistocerca piceifrons. The sequence continues at coordinate 574,201,923 of NC_060138.1, forward strand.
CTACTGTTATCATTTGAACTCCTGGCTGCAGCATATAGTTCTCTTCTTGTTTTACAAGAGATTTTGATGCCTTTAGTAATCCAAGGCTTGTTTCCAGATTTGAACAGGTTTTCTCTCACTGATTTTTTAGGAAACGCTTCTTCAAAAAGGCTTGTAACTTCATTTATAAATATATTAAATATTGAATTAACATCAGCTTTAGCATATACAGGAGACCATTCCACAAGCCGTAATTGCTGATTAAAGGTTTCAGTGGTGTGTCTGTTTATAATCCGAAATGTTTTCCAAATGAAATTTTCTTTTCTTTGTACATTCATTTGGTTTAGAGTGAGGAATTGCCCTTCATGATCAGAGAGACCATTTATAATATTTTTCATGGTTAAATTATTGCAAATATCCTTATCTACAAATACATTATCTATTAAAGTGCTAGAGCTGGCAGTTACTCTAGTTGGAGTGTCCACCAATGGTACTAAATTGTAACAGTACATTAAATGTTCAAAATCTGTCTTGTTTCTATTTTCTGTTAAAAGGTCCACATTGAAGTCACCCATAACAATGATAGATTTAGTTTTCCTACATAGGTGGGCCAGAAGTGATTCAGTTTGTCTTAGAAATACAATTATATTTCCAGCAGGTGCCCTAAACAGCCAGAACAATAACAGTTGCACTGTCTGCTGTTAACTCAATGTCACACACCTCAAAATGTTGTTCATCACAGTATTTGCTTAAATCTAGGGATGTATATACTATATTATTTTTTATAAATATTGCAACACCATCTTTATCCATAACAGATCTACAGTAATGAGTAGCTAAACTAAAGTTCTCAATCTATCATGTGGATCCCACTCATAACGTGATGTTCTGAGAAACACAGTATATCAGGCTCACTTTCACACTCGTCTTGAGGCTACATATATTTTGGTGGAATAAAGACAAAGTTTGATTTTTTCTCACCTCTGCATTTGCGTATTGTTTGCTGGGAGTGGCTTTTTTCAGTTCATTAGTTGATAGTATTGCTTGAGGTGTGGAAAACCCATATTGAACACACGAGAGAGATGCTTTGAATCCTCATCTCTCGTGTTACTCACCATAAAAAAACGTTGAGTTTGTTTTCTGTTGCGTGTGGGGCAGGCAATAGTTACCGCTGAATATGTTTTAGCTGTTGGTTCCGCCACTGACGATTCTGCTGCTTTTGAGGATGCTTCTTTTTCTTTTGCTGAGACTGGTCCCATAACGGTGCATGGAATTTTTCTGTTCGCTCTCACTCTATTCGCAATGACTTCATTTATCATTTTATATACAATGTTTTTTCCTTCATAATTTAGATGCATTCCGTGTTTGGTATGCTGGCATCTGTCCGATTTGCCTATATCAAGGACACGGTTGAATAAAATATGGTGGCAAGTAGTATGGTTACAAGTGAGTTAGCTCCCAAGAAAAGTAGAATTTTGATGAGTATAAAGTGCATAAAGTGTAGTAAAGTCGTGAAAAACGGAATTCTGTGTGATGAGTGCGACGGTTGGTTACATTTTCGATGTGCAAAGTTAGAAGAAGACAATCTTCCAGACGCAAACAGCGAATGGCGATGCAATGTCTGTCTGAAGAGTAAGGACAATATGGCTGATGGAGGAAGATAAACATGAGGTAAATGCTGACTATAATACTTTACAAGCTATCTTATCAGTGGTAATTGAAGAGAACCTAGCTCTGGCCAAAGAAAACGAACAACTGAAGAAGGAATATGCAGCAATTAATCAGGAACTCATTAAACCAATTTCCCAAGAAGAGGTTAGTGTCGTCTACACAGAACCAAGCAATCAATGTAGGCCATTAGATCGCCTACAAAGACAATGGCATGCTGTTCCCATCACAAAACGCGGTAGAGTCTGTGTAAACTTTCCACCCTTGGAAAACAGATTTAGTGTTCTTGCTACAGAAAAAAACATTAAAGTAGACTCACAAGTCAATGTGCTTAACACAAGTAAGGTTAATGAAAGTGAAGTGAGTAATAGGTGTAGCAACAATATTACATCAACTGTCAATAGAAGTGAAATGAATAATGGGCGCAGTAAAAATAGTACGTTAACTGTCAATAGAAGTAATGAAACTGTCAATAGAAGTGAAGTGAATAATGGGTGCAGTAAAAATATTATGTCAACTGTCAGTAGAAGTAATGAAACTGAAAACCACAAGAAAGCAAGCAGCAATTGCAGACCTAGGCCTGTGAAAATACATTTATACGCAGACAGTCAAGGAAGGAAATTAAGGGATATAGTTGAGAACAATTCAAGCCACCATATCTCAGCCACAATAAAACCTAGTACAAAATTTAAAGATGTAGCAGGTTCTTCACCAGCAGAAGCCATGGAACTGGCAGTTTTTCTGGCTGGATCAAATGACGTAGCGAGAAATGAAGGAAAAGACTTCTTGTCCTCATTAAAGAAGAAACTGCAGGAACTACAAAATACAAAAATCCTCATCTTTTCAATACCATTTCAACATGTTCTTCCATCCTGGTCGTGTGTGAATGTTGAAGTGACAAGAGTAAATGAAGAAATGAAGAAAATTTGTAAATACTTTAAAAATGTCTGTTTTGTAAACATAGCTAACTTAGGTACAAGATTTCACACTGTTCATGGTGTCCATCTGAATCAACTCGGAAAGAAGTATGCGAGTAATGAAATCATAAAACTAGCCAATGAGTTAGGCATAACAAAAATCGAGAGCTCTAAGTCAATACCACTTAGACTTAAGGAAAACTCTTTTTTAGAGGTAGCAAAGAAGGGCTGAGACCAACAGCTTTGCCCAGATTCACACTGGATGACCAGATTAAAGATAAGAATAATATAATAAATGTCAGTAACACTAGAGAGAAATATAGCAGTAATGATGAATGCCCCATTAACAAAAACCACTCACCAACTTTGTCTTTCAAGATAGGCTATCTTAATATTGAAAGTATAAGTGGAAAACACATAATTTTAAACGAATTTGCAAATGAGAACTTATTTGATGCATTATGCTTAAGTGAGCACTGGTATAAAGGAAATGAAATATCTTTTTATGTACTAGATGATTTCCACTTAGCGAACAGTTTTAGTAGAGAGCTACATATTCATGGGGGTGTATAAATTTACATTAAGAAGGGATTAATAAATTGTAGTAATGAACTAGATCTAGGATTTTTGTGCAGTGAGATACATTTTGAAGCCACAGGCATATATCTGGATCATTTAAAAATTGCTATAAATTTCTTTCTTAGTCCTCAGTGGAAGAAATATAGTATTGTGATTGGTGGTGACATCAATGCCGCATTTGATGTAAACAAAGATGTGCACACTGTAAATGAATTTAAAAACCTGTTACAACAATTCAACTTCATTTTTACGAACTGCAAACCCACAAGACAGTCCGCTTGTCTCGACGACATACTTACAAATGTCAATAGAGAGTTACTGTCTTCAGATGTAGCTGTCTTCAATTTCTCGGACCATGACTCAGTTTGGGTAAAAATAGGTACAGATAGGCCTAACATGGAGTATAAGGAGTTTAAAGAGCCTAAAATAGTCATCACAAGACCAATAACGCAAGAAAAATTGTCTAATTTCATGGTCTCGCTCAGTAATTATGACTGGTCACATCTGTTTAACAATAATGCTCAGGACTCTGCCAATACATTGTTTGATAGATTTTTTCATTATTTCTTAAATATATTCGAGACCAACTGCCCTCAATACAAATGTAAAGTTAACCCTAAAAGTAACACTAATAGACATAGGGATAAGAGTCCATGGTATACCGCTCAACTAGCCAATATGAAAAGAAGGCTGCTGTTGTACAGAGATTCTTACAGACTTCAGAAAACTGATATGGCTAAACAAAGGTACTCAAGAGCACAAAAGGAATTTAAGTATGCTTTAAATGAGGCAAAAAAACAACATAACCTAGTCAGCATTGAGTCATCAAAAAATAAATGCAGAAAAGCATGGACTATAATAAATTCAGTGGCCAAAAGCAAGCAGAAAGTTGAGGTAGTAATTTCAGCAGACAAATTTAATAACTACTGTATAAAATCTGTTAACAAAATTGGGGAAAGCATTGTGAGGCCACAGGAGACTGTTGCTGATCTCATTAAATACCATAATGTAGACTACACCCTAAACGATAAATTCCTTTTAACAAAGGTCACACCAGATGTTGTTTTAACTCTTGTAAATAACTTTAGACCCTCTGATAGTGAAGATATATATGGTATTTCTTGTAATATGTTAAAAAAGATAATTGGCTACATAGTATATCCTCTTACTAAATGTATAAATAGATGTCTAATTGAAGGAGTATTCCCAGAAGTATTAAAATTATCTAGGGTAGTGCCCATTTACAAGAAAGGAGACAAAAATTGCCCACCTAGCGATCGCCCAATATCCCTGACACCTATTTTATCTAAAGTTTTGGAATCCATCATCAACTCCCAGTTGTGTGATTATCTGACATGTAATAACATTATTACTGCGGTACAATTTGGCTTTAGGAAGGGCAAATCCACAGTCCATGCCACTGACTCCCTGATTAAAAAAGTGCTTAATGCTTATGAAGGAAAAAATTTTGCTCTGGCTACCTTTTGTGATCGTAGCAAAGCCTTCGATTCTGTGGAGCATATTTCACTCCTCAACAAACTAGTTTATTACGGAATCACAAACAGTGAAGTTGACAATATTTTTTAATCTTTCCTCAGCAACCGTAGACAAATTGTTTGTATTGGTAAACAGAGATCACAGCTAGCTGAAGTTAAGTGCAGTGTGCCACAAGGCTCAGTATTAGAACCTCTGCTATTTATCCTAATGACAAACGATCTACCATCCTACATAAATACTCACTCCATTCTCTATGCAGATGATACCACTTTTTTCAATATCAGCTCAGACATTGATATGCTCCAAACTGTGGCAAAAGACACAATATCACAGGCATCAGTCTGGTTCCATGCTAATGGGTTCCTGCTTAATGAGAGTAAAACTCAAAAGATTGTATTTAGTTTGAGCTATCCGCCAGCAGAAGACTTCAAGAATAGTGTTAAGTTCTTAGGTATTGTTATAGATACTAAACTGACTTGGGAGCCACATATTAAATACATTAGTGCAAGGCTTTCTAGAGTGGTGTATTTGTTAAAGAATTTAATAAACCATGTACCTGCAGCCTATGTAAGATCAGCCTACTTTGCTTTTTTTCAAAGTATTATATCTTATGGGCTTTTAGTATGGGGCAATAGCTCACACCTTCAGGACATTTTGGTACTTCAGAAGAAAGTAATTCGAATTATCACAAACAGTGATAAACTGGCCCACTGCAAACCACTGTTTATCAGTTTAAAAATATTAACTGTGATAAACATGTATATTTACACTGTCCTACTGCATATAAAGAGCAACTTATCAGAATACCAGTGAAGAAGAGATGTACACTCTCATGGAACCAGAAATAGTAGCAATATTGACATACCTTACTACAGATTATCCAAGTCATTGAACGGCTACGAAGTGGTGGGTTTAATAATTTGCCACTAGAATGGGTAGAAGCTCCATTTGATTTATTTAAAGACAAATTGTTCAGTTGGTTAGCTGCAAATCCATACTACTCTGTAGTCACCGCCACACTTTTAATAGCGGGCCGACCGGTCCGCTGGAACAGTGAACAGAAAGATGAAAACCCAAACACTCTGATTAAATAAAAGTCGGTACTTATCTTTATTAACGAAGATACAGAAACACAGTAGTGAACTCCGTGTCTACAGAAATCTGTCTAGTTCGAGTCGGAGCGGCTAGGTCAGCGTCGGCTGATGACAAACAACAACTCTGCTGCGATGAACACACAACTGACTAGCAAGTACACAATTCGGTGGCGAGTATACAACTGAGCGGCGAATACCGAACTGTCCTAGCGCTCGCGACTCCAGCGCTTAAGAAACCAGAAGCCAGCGGTGGCGCGCGCAGACTTGCGGCGATTTCCTGTCTCGCTGGCGCTGCTTATGCGGACGGCGTCCGGACTTTGATGCTGCCAACCTTTTGGCAGCAGGCTCGGGTGGCATTACTAGCTAGGATATAGCACTCCTCCTCCCCAAATCGCCGCACCGTCGTTGAATAATGACGTGGCGAGCGTCGACGGCGGGGGAGGGGTCTGGCCGCAGGCGTAGCAGAAGAGACCGGGGCGGAGACTGCTGTCGGTGGTAGCCCCCGGTCTGCACCCCAGCATTGGCTGCGCGGGGCCTCGGGAAACACCGACTGAAAACCGAGGTCAGGGTGCACGCCTGTGACCACGGGCGCAGCTTCTGGTACTGGACGCAACGGGGCATCGGGACCCACGAAGAGAGGCAGCGTCTCCTGACGCTGCGTCGATGGCTGCTGAGTGGGCGCCGGACAAGGCGCTGCGGTGTCAGACTCCTTGGGGGTGCCCAAGGAAAGCGGCTGCAGGACAGGCTGCACAGCCACCGCTTGGGAAGGCGGCCCGGCTGAGGGGTCGACGTTTATCAGCTCCGAAGGCGGTGGCGACTGAAGAGGGACTGCAGGCGCCGGAGCGACCACCTGGGGCACTCCCGGTTGAAGCTGCGCCGGAGGCATCAATGGGACGGGCTGTCGGCGTGGTAGCGGCGACGGCTGCTGCTGCTGCCCTGGGGGCGGCAGCGAAGTCGGAAGGTGCGGCTGGAACCCGCTGCGGACCAAATCTGTGGACAAAGAACGAGTGGCAGAATCCGGGCGGCCAGCGCGGCGCAACTGGTTCTGATGCCTCCTGTGCACCCCAGTAGCACCTTGAACAGTATAAAAAACCGCGACCCTGGACACTTATCACGGTACCATGTTCCCAACGACGGCGACCGTGATAAACTCTGAAAAAAACGGCGGCGGCGCGCTGAAAACGCGTGCGATGCTCAGAAGCGGTGGGTCGATCCGGGGGGTGCAACAACCGTAGTAGGGTGCGATGACAATGGCTGTGGAGAAGCTCCGCAGGCGAAGGGCCGTCGCGTGGCGTGGTCCGGTACGACGACAGGAACGTGATGAGGGCCTGCTGACGAGAGTGCGTAGCACGAAGGTGGTCCATATGATCCTTGAATGTGCGTACAAAACGTTCCGCTGCACCATTCGATTGAGGGTGGAAAGGCGGAGTAAGAACACGGCGAATGCCATTGGCAGAACAAAAACTTTCAAATTCAGCAGAGGTAAATTGTGGACCATTGTCAGACACTAAAACTTCTGGAAGACCCTCAATACAAAAAATTGAAGTCAACGCCTGTATAGTTTGTGCAGACGTTGTAGACTGCATGGGCACAACAAACGGAAAATTACTAAATGCATCTATCACGATGAGCCAACGAGAATTCCAATACGGACCAGCGAAATCAATATGTACTCGCTGCCAGGGACCGGCAGGGCGTGCCCACTCAAAATAGCGTTGAGGCGGAGCAGCTTGGTGTTCGGCACACGTCGAACAATCTGTAGACATCTGCGTAATCTGCTTATCAATGCCGATCCATGCACAATGACGGCGGGCAAGCTGCTTGGTGCGGACCACTCCCCAATGACCTTGATGCAACGAGTCGAGGACCTTGGATTGGAGCACTTGGGGAACCACTACACGAAGCTGGTCATTCTCGGTGCGTAACAGCAAAACTTCGTGCGAAACAGACAACAGATGACGTTGCGGATAATAGCGACAAACCACAGGATCCGATATGTCCTTTGCCTTGGACGGCCAACCACGTTGAACAAAACGTAATAGTAAACTCAGATGAGGATCCGTAGCTGTCTCACGTGCCACCTGACGATAATCAATCGGAAAATCCCGGAGGGATTGATGCTCATCGGCGTCAATCTGATGGCAAGAGTCGTCAGAGAAATCGAAGACATCATCCGCAGCAATCGGCAATCTAGAAAGCGCGTCAGCGTTTGCATGCTGAGCTGTAGGGCGACACAGTATCTCATATTGGTATTGTGATAGCAAACGAGCCCAACGTTGTAGTCTCTGAGCTGTCCGCTGAGGAACTGGTTTAGACGGAGGAAACAGTGACGTCAGGGGCTTGTGATCCGTTACTAAATAGAATGGTCTACCATAGAGGTAGTGATAGAATTTTGTGACACCGAACACAATAGCCAACGCTTCCTTGTCCACTTGGCTATAATTACACTGAGCTTTGTTTAGCAATTTAGATGCGAACGCAATAGGACGTTCGGTGTTACCGACTCGGTGAGACAACACAGCACCGAGGCCGAAAGAAGAGGCATCACAAGCTAACACCAGAGGCTTGTTAGGGTCGTAATGGACCAGACAACGATCATTCAATAAAGCCTCTTTACGCTGCTGAAAGGTTGATTGGCAATCAGCTGACCACACAAACGGAACATTCTTACGGCGGAGACGATGCAACGGTGCAGCAATCTGTGATGCATTAGGTATAAACCTAATATAATATGTCAATTTGGCAAGAACTGCTTGCAATTCATGCAGATTGCGAGGGGCGGGCAAATCACGAATAGCTGCTAAATGTGACTGGGGGGGATGAATGCCTTGAGCATTAATAACATGTCCCAGATACTCCATCTCTGTAAGGAAAAATGAACATTTATTGATGTTGCAACGTAGGCCTGCCTGAGACAACACTGTAAACAAACACTCCAAATTACGGAAATGTTCAGCAGGCGTCCGACCGGACACAACAATATCGTCTAAATAGTTGCAACACGATGGCACATTAGCCAGAAGTTGTGACAAAAAACGCTGAAAAACAGCTGGAGCTGACACACAACCAAAAGGCAAACGCAGAAAACGGAACAACCCCAACGACGTGTTTATGACAAAATACTGTTGTGATTGCTCGTCGAGGGGAAATTGCAAATATGCTTCACGGAGATCAATTTTGGAAAAGAAACGAGCTTCCCCTAACTTATCCATCAGCTCGTCCGGTCTAGGCAAAGGAAAAGAATCAATGACAGTCTGAGGATTAACTGTCGACTTAAAATCAGCACACAAACGTAAGTTGCCAGACTTTTTCTTTATAATAACTAAGGGAGAAGCCCACTGGCTCGCTGAAACGGGTTGAATAACACCGTTGTTTTGCCAACGACGAAGTTCATCTGCTACAGGTGCCCGGAGGGCTTGAGGCACTGGACAAGCACGAAAAAATCGAGGCTGAGCATTATCTTTTAACGTAATATGAGCGGCAAAGTTCGCAGCACAACCTAGTTCGTCTTTAAATATGTCACTGCATTGTTTACACAAACCGGTTATGCTGTCTTGAGGAACAACAACAGAATTAATTTGCAACACATTGTCTTGGATAGACAGGCCAAACAAGTCAAAACAGTCTAATCCGAAAATGTTTACACTGTCTGTAGCGCGGAGCACTGTGAATGAAACTGTTTTTGTATTGCCACGGAATGTGGCTGGCACACTACATACACCTAACACAGGAATTTGTTCTCCACTATAAGTAGCCAAAGAATGTTTTGCCGCTGAAAGTTTAGGGCGGCCGATAGCCGCATACGTAGCACTATTTATGAGAGTCACAGACGCACCAGTGTCTAATTGAAAATTGAAGGTCTTATCCTGGATGCGTAGCTTCACAAATAGTTTATTACACTGTCTCTGGATCGGTGCAGTGGAGGCGGAAGACACAAAATCAGCGCGTTTAGCGCGTGTTCGCTGCTTACGACAACTCGTGGGTTGGGTGGGTGGAACAACAACTCCCGCTTCACTTGCAGTCTGTACATTACTTTTTACAGCGTTTGAATTACGCTTGGGTCGCATAGCAGAGGGCTGGGTGGGTGGCTTATTGCGAAAAAGTTTATTACCCACACGAACCATGGAAGAGTCTTTAAATGCGACCTTCTGGGCGGGCTGGCTTTGAAGAACATGAATATCCATAGGCTGGGCAGCACTAGAATTGTTCTTGCGTTTACGCAAACAAACAGTCTGGATGTGTCCTTTCCTTTGACAAAAGTGACAAACCGCGTTTCTTAACGGGCAACGTTCACGAGGATGAGCAAGAACACACTTAGGGCAAGACTTAACTCTATCATTTTGCACACGCGGCTGACGAATGTGTTTAACATGACGCGGCCGGCTAGTGTTTACAGTCTGACTCTGCCGGTGGGGCCGCGGGCGTGACATAACTTGCTTAGCACAGGCAATTTGAGAAATACATGGCTGATCTAACTCACACTCAGCATAGTCAAAAGTATCTTGGGCTTCAATGATGTTCATCACAGTCTCTAATGACGGGTCAGGCAACTTTAAGATAGCAGCACGAATACGAGAATCTGCAATGTTTTGAGTAATAGCGTCTCGTAACATGACATCACTGTAGGAAGCTCCACACACACAATTAAATCGGCACTGACGGGTGAGGCCCCGTAAATCTGTTAACCACTGTTTATTAGATTGATGTGGCAGTTTCTTTAATCTGAAGAACTTGAATCTGGCTGCTGCCACATGAACTCGCGACTCAAAATACTCAGCAAGCTTGTTAACAACAACGTCATAGTCTAAAGCTTCTGGCTTGGATTCCGGGAACAACTTACAAAGTAGTCGATAGACTTCCACGCCTGCAGTGGAAATTAAATAAAGCTGCCGCTCAGTACACGTGATTTTATAGACTGTCATGTGCGCCTGCAACTGCGCGAAATATTCTCGCCATTCTTCTCTTGATGCATCAAAAGCACGGAAAGGTTGTGCTGCCTGTGCTTGTTCCTTTTGTGTTGGAGGATAAGCCGCTTGTTTGGCGATTGCTTCCACCAGACTTTGTATTTGCTGACTCTGTAACAAGATCAACTGTTGTAATTCGGCAGACATAGTGAACACAAATTAAACCAGCCCCCAAAATTTTATCGCTATAATTAGTATAACCAGAAACAAGTTGAACCAGCCCTGCACACGAGTTCGGAAGCCCTCGTCGCCAGTTTTGTGGCGGCGTTCGTAGCGACAAACAATTCGCTGTAGAAACGGCTTACGAAGTCACCGCCACACTTTTAATAGCGGGCCGACCGGTCCGCTGGAACAGTGAACAGAAAGATGAAAACCCAAACACTCTGATTAAATAAAAGTCGGTACTTATCTTTATTAACGAAGTTACAGAAACACAGTAGTGAACTCCGTGTCTACAGAGATCTGTCTAGTTCGAGTCGGAGCGGCTAGGTCAGCGGCGGCTGACGACAAACAACAACTCTGCTGCGATGAACACACAACTGACTAGCAAGTACACAATTCGGTGGCGAGTATACAACTGAGCGGCGAATACATTACTGTCCTAGCGCTTGCGACTCCAGCGCTTAAGAAACCAGAAGCCAGCGGTGGCGCGCGCAGACTTGCGGCGATTTCCTGTCTCGCTGGCGCTGCTTATGTGGACGGCGTCCGGACTTTGATGCTGCCAACCTTTTGGCAGCGGGCTCGGGTGGCATTACTGGCTAGGATATAACAATTTCTACGTTTAAAACTTTACCTGAGTCAGTAACAATAACAGATGCAACTCCATACAGAGATGTGGACCCTTCTTCATCCAGGTCCCATCTTCAGACACACACAGGTCAGTAACATTTGTAGTAGATTCACTGTCATGAACATCTACCCCAGGATCTATTTCCTTTGGTTTATTTCCACCAATTCCTCCACTGCTTCCTTCATGGAAACTTTGCTAGTATTGCATACAACATCAGACATTTCTTTATTTATTTATTCAAACCTTGCACAAGGTGGAGGCATGTTCAGAAAAGCACACAATAACAAGAAGGAAAATGAAAATTCATAGCCACACGAATTACAAATTAATTTAAAGTCATCAGCTGTTTCCACCCTTCTTTCTTCAACAAAAATCATGCTGTCCATATTTTTGCAGCTAACAAATGAATGTGGAAACTATATTGCCTGGCAGAGAAGCTGTAAATCAATGTCTCAATCCAGTGGAAATCCATGATAAATATGATTTAAATTTGTATCATTCTGTCTAAGAAAATTTAAAAAATTAAAATCGTCTCTAATTAAATGTTTTGATGTTTTTGAATATGTCTGACTTAAATGAAAATATCTATTCCTTTTGCCTACCTCTAGTACAATATTCTGTAACTGTGTCTTGATTTATAAGAATGAAAACATCAAAAACTACACTGAATTATCTTCACATTTATCTAATGGAATAATTTCATCATTACTTTCAATAAAAATAAAAACTTTTTCATTAATTTTATCCTTAATTTTTGGCATCTTTTTAAAAATTTTTGATATTTTGACCGATCTAAACTTTTTGAATAATTGTACACAAGATTATTTTTTTTCCAATTTAACCACCCTGGAGCTAGAATATATTGCCAAACATTACCTTTGTTTTTCCAGAACCACTTGTTCCTATGATTACACATTAGATAGAATTTGGTAAAAGTTTTCCATGTATTTTTTTAAATTCTTTTCTGGAACCCTTATTTTTCGTTCCCAACCTGTTATTTATTTACATAATTTTTACTAGTATAAATGAGTAGATTATTTCAGTTGAGTGATAATTCGTCTGTTCTGAAAGAAGGTTAACTGTTTCAATAAGAGAAACTTATAAAAACGTGTCACTACCTGATTTTTATTCAACTTCTTTAAATCCCACTGTACAGTGGCGCAGAAATAAATTGATCAAAAATAATAAATTAAATACTGTTACAGGAACGATATAAATTCCTGTTGGACAATATAGTTTGAAAAATTTAGAAAATTTTATTCAGGTGAAAAAGCCGACTATTCATATTGAAGCAGATGAAATTTTAAAAATAGTTGTTACTGAATGTGGTGTTAAATTATTTATCAATAAAGAAATTAGTGTTGGTCAAGTTTTAGGATTTAATAATTAAATTACTGGAGCTAATAAAACACTGTTGCTAACTATGTTCCTAAAATCATCCTGTTTTAATTAATTAATTTAAACTTCAATTTGGCTGATGGAATGTTTGTTAAATATAATGCTTATTTTCATAGAGAAACCAATATGATTGCTTTACTTAAGCCTAGCGCTGAATTTGGTGGTCCAATAATTTATGAACCAAATCATCCAATAAATATTCCAAGTTTTGATACTATTCAAAATTTAGAAAGAGCTGTAAGTGATGAAAATGATATTTTGACTGACTTCAACAGTGCTTATGTAACAGTTATTTTATAATAAATTTTTCCCATCATAAATCATGAATGAAACTGTGAGTTACAAGTTTTTCTCATTTCCCATTAACGAGAAAGCAAAAAAAAATTAAATCTTTCTATCAAGGAAACAGAAATTTATATTAATATTGGTGATGTTTACAGTCATCCTAATTGTTCACATTTTTATTGATGTTATTCACACAGATGATACAGATTTTTCAGCTTATGATGCAATCGAATATTAAACTAATTGCTAATTAAGGTTTAAAATTGTTTGATGTTATTACAATTACAATTAAAAAAAGGAACAATATTTTATCTAGAACATCCATTCATTTCTTCATCAACTCTTATTTGATTAACTTCATCCCTATCCAATGACTGAAATGTGGAAGGAAATATTCTTAACAATGGAAAGAATTAATCTAAAGAAAATGAAGTTCTTAATATATTAGAATTATTTGCTGAATATTTTAAAAATTATATAGAAATTATATGGGGTGGAGATTTAACTGTAATTTTTATTTGTAGTTCCAGAAAAGATCAAGAAGACGTTACTCTTCATTGGACTACTGATAATGATAATAGTACTCTTTCTAAAGAATGTAAAATTGTTCTTAAAACTATGGAAATTCACGTTGCTGAGTTTAAAAATGAACCAAAGTATACATTTGTACCAGGGCAAGAAAGACTTAAAAATCAAAAAATCAAATTTATTTCATTCAACACCAAACAATTGAATTTGCAGGATTACATGGAAAGAGAAACCTCGAACTGGATGTTACAAACTATTATAATTCTACCGAATTTGATATGCCTTACTTTATTTTCGTTGTTTTTTACACTAATTGAAAAAATAATAATCTGTTAAATGATTATTCTTTATTTGATTATGTTAACTAAGAAAACTTCTATGCGAAAATGGAAGAAATGAAGTTTCTCCTCAAGGGTTATGGAATTTTAGTAAACCAATTAACTTCTTAAAAGCTTACAACACTTTTACATGTTTTAAAAGAATAACACAATTAACTAACGATGTAAATGTAAGTACTTCGAATTTTATTCAAAATTATTTTATCTATTTAAACAATATGGTTAGAAGAATAAATTTTGTAACAACTCAAAAAACAACAATGAAATTATGTGCATTCTTTAATGAAAACATAGCTAAAAATACAATTCTATATGTTGTTATGTATGGTAAAAATAATTTGTCTTATGATTCACAACACAGAATGCTCACTGAAAATTTTTGATTACATAAATACATAAAAGAATAAAATGATAGAGAGAAGATAAAAAACTGAATACTTTAGATTAACACAAATTAAAATATTTTCCACACATTTTCCAAACATTTTAGTTTTTTGAAAACGTTTAATTTTTTTCTATATAAATAAAAATTAATGCATATGGTTGCATTGAAATTCTATTAACTGAACTTATCAATTATAGTAATGGTTGAACAGAAAAGTTCATTAAATTATCAGAGCTGAAAACCATAAGTCTTATACCATTTCAAATTCTGATAGTTTGCCTACTAAATTTGGTGATAAAGGTTTATCACTTTTAGATGATAAATATAAAGTCACTCTTTCAGAGTGTTATACTGAAATTGTTACAAATGACAATGATAAATTACATAAAATTGTAGGATTACATTTTACTTATTGTGATAAAAAAAAGATCGTTCAATTCATATTATTGAATTTGAATAAATTTAGAATTTTTTGGATTTTTAAATTTAATTTTTCAATATTAAATTTTAATTAAATTAAATTTTTGTTTTGTGGGTATAGATAGATGTTTTCATAAGTGGTTATTGCAAAATTATAATCTTGGTGTCCATCCAGCAACTTTTTAACCAATATGCTCATTGGTTCAGAATTGGTAGAAATATACTACTTATATTCATGTTTTATACATTAAAATATGTATGTTTATATTGACTTATTCCATGTGATATGTATTTTTGTAGCGTATTATCTTGTGTTATAGATATTTTTGTAGTTACTTACTCCACATCGGTTGTACAAGGAACTGTACTGATTTGATCCACAGGACAAATAATAGTAAGTAAAATAAGTTTTATGTGGAAGACACTATAATAGGGACTAATGAAATCTGGAATCCCGTAGTGATGGCTAATATCCAAGGTTTAGCTGTTAAGTGTTTGCTAGACAGCGGTAGTGAATTAAATTGTATTTTGCAAAGTTTGTTTTATTTTCTTATTTATTTTTATTTTTATTTAATTTTTTGTGTCAGTTAAAGATAGGGAAGGAATGGAAGCAACATATGTTTCAGGAATGATAGTCATAGGTGCTACTGGAAATATGTCAAAAGGTATTAAGCAGGGGAGATGAATTAGCATGATAACAATTAATGTGTAATTTCTTGGTGATACCTGATCTCACCATTGAAGCAATTCTTGGCACAGAGTTTTTATGTAAATGGAGAGTAAATGTTGAATAGAATAGAATAGAAACTTTATTGTCACATAACATGTCATATACAATCAGATGATTGGGACATAGGTGACTCGTCAGTTTAAAGCTACTTTCTAATTGTAAATATACAGAATAATTACACAAAATGATTTAAAATAATCATGTTGAAGATAAAGTAAAATTAAGAATAAGTATTTACTTAAAGCACTTTCTTAGCGCTCAGAATAAAATGTAAAATTGATTTTGCTGAAGAAAATTTTAATTTTGTATCTAATAAAAATGTGTATGAAATGTCACTTTTAGAGAAAATGGGTACAGCAGTGTATTCTGAAATGAATTTGCCATTAAGGTATTTAGCTACTGCACCTGTCACAGAGAAGTCGAAGAGGAAACAGTTAGATTAGAAATAAGGAGGAAAGTTCAGGACATTGAAGGTATAACTGCAAATTAAAAGGATGACTGAGAGAGAATTTTGCTGTAATATCGTAGGGAATTTTTGGACACATCTGGTTTGGTAAAAGACTTTGGGGGGTAAACTACAAGTTAAGGAATATGAACTAGTTTTCAGAAAACCATTTGCTCTATTCCATTTGTTAAAAAAGAAGCTGTAAAAATGAAATTAGGGAAATTCTTGAATGGGGTATTATTAAATAGCAAAATGGTAGATAAAATAATCCCCTAATAATTCTAAAATATGAGAAATGGTGGTGTCACAGTTGTGTTACATGCTAGGATGCTGAATGAAATAGTTTCAAGGGAAAATTACAGACATGCTTATATGGATGAAATTTTGCAAAAATTCCACGGTTACAAGTTTTTGAGTTCTTTTAATGTAACTTGTGGGTATTGGAATATCAGAAATGGTGGTGTCACAGTTGTGTTACATGCTAGGATGCTGAGTGAAATAGTTTCGAGGGAAAATTACAGACATGCTTATATGGATGAAATTTTGCAAAAATTCCACGGTTACAAGTTTTTGAGTTCTTTTAATGTAACTTGTGGGTATTGGAATATTAGCCTGGCGAATGAACCTAGGCCTTGTGCAGATTTTCTACATGAAGGTGATACCAGTACTGTGTGGTATCCTTTAACACTAGAACCACTGATATTTGGACATACCTAGAACCACGGCTGGGTCACTAATGACCCACAATCTTTTCCTTTATTTCCCCTATGTCAATGGATTATTGTTACTGCCATTGTTAGAAGCACTAGGAAATTTAGAATGAAATTAACAAAAATAAACAAGGTTTACACAAATTATAATTTTATATTTTAAAACTTACATGTATTTGCTGAGTGTTTTTGCTGACTACCATTACATAATGAACACAAATAATAGTCTTTTGATGTACATTTGTTGCACACAGTTTTCTCACAGATGTGACACTTTACAAATGATTTGTTTCCTTCACAGGAAACGTGTTTGCTTTTTTTGTCTGTCAGGAATATCTTCAAGTCTGACAGGGATGCTAGTCTCTCTAGTCACTGCGTACTTCTCAGCAAGCTCCTCCCCCAGCTGTAGTATGAAATCCCTGTGTTTCAATTTTTTATCATGTACATAATTGAACAATACCCACCCATTTATCCCAGTTAAATCCAGCAAGTTGTAAAATGTATGAACAGGCCAACGTCTCAATGGTGCTTTGACAGAGTATTTGCGAGCTATTTGGTTGACCATGTCCACTCCTTATTTAGAGCAGTTATAAAACATAACTGTATCTGGCTTCTTTTTTATACCATCCTCAATCGTCACATAAGGATGCATAGTGCTGAGAATCAGGACATTCTTGTTGCTCTTACCCTGATAAACAGTCAGTGTGGTATCATCTTTTTTCAACAATACCATGCTGTATAACTGTTCTCTTGCCTTCTTGATACAGGCTGGTATTTTCCTGCGAGATCGATTTATTGTGCCCACAAGACACGTAGAATTAGCTTTCAGTGTCTCAGAGAGCACTAAGGAGGTAAAAAATTGTCACATGTGACATTTATTCCTTGTTGAGGTAAGGTTGCATCAATTTTTTTACAATAAAGTCACCAAGATGCTCATCACTCCGCCTATTGTCATCCTTTCCTAGATAAGGGATAGAATTCACAACATATTTTGAGTCTTTATCTGCCCATCTAATACTTTTGTCCTTATTTGTCTGGTTTTGAGGCCATAAACTGCGTGAATCTGCAACGGCACTTTGAAGGAAAAAGCTGTTCGTCGATTGTTATATATGGATCTGGTATGTAGTTAGTCTGTGCATTCGCAATGAACTCATTCCAGATTTCTGGTACCAAAGCAAACTTGTCTTCTCTCAGTCGTTCTGATCTTGTGGATCTAATGTCAAATCTGAGATAACACATTATCTCTCTGAATCTGTAATGAGCCATTGTTGATTTCATAAAATTATTTCCCCACTTCACTGACCACAATGTGTCTAGTTCTAAGCTCTTAGCTCCAATAGCAGCACGGATGTACAATATAGCTATAAAAGCTTCCAGTTCTTCAATTTTTATAGTCCACTCATCTGAGCTCAGTACACAATGTGCTTCAGTTTCTGTACATTTTACAATATGTTTCAAAATTTTGTCCGTTATCATTAGATGCCATGCACTGTAACAGGTCTCATTCACGTTTTGTTTTGCATGTGGAGATGGTCCCGTCCTATCTTTGAAAACATTCTGTTGTCCATATCTTCCAGCTGAACACACACCTATCACTACAACTTTCCAGGTTGTTCAATCAGGTGCTACAATATCGCTACCTGAAGGAAACTGAAGTAGTCCAGAACCCTGGGCATTTTGTTGTCCACGCCAACCTTGAGGACGTCCACTTCCTTGAGT
The DNA here is from genome assembly GCF_021461385.2 of Schistocerca piceifrons. Lineage (NCBI taxonomy): Eukaryota > Metazoa > Arthropoda > Insecta > Orthoptera > Acrididae > Schistocerca > Schistocerca piceifrons. Next base: position 574,220,369 of record NC_060138.1, read on the forward strand.
TGACTTAGTCTTTGTGGCAGCTGTTCCCGTAATAGTAGTTATATGTATTAGAGCGTGATTTAATATTGAATATATTGTGTAACATTAGAACAAAAAAACACCTTCATAAATGTAATATATAACTTGTAAAAATTCAATGCAAAACAAAGTATAAACATAGGTGTTGCAATTGAAATTAGTGTCTATGCAACATATACATAAAAAAATTATTGTAAAACAGACACATAAACAAGCATACCTTTCTCATCAGCATTCAGTAGAACCTTCTCAGGAGTAAGATCGTCTTCTGATGAAGAATCCGGAACTAATGGCGATGGAAATTCTTCCTCAAATAAAGACTCCACCGGTTCAGGCTCAGATTCATTATCTAAAATCTCATTTAGAGCATTTATAATATCCTCTTCTGTGCACAGAAATTTGGCCATAATATATTCGTAAGTTACAAGCACTATCTACACAGACAAAATGCACTACTAAACCTGTTTTCATGGTACAAAACTCTGGGTGCGCAATATCTGCACACAAGGTCAGACTTGTTTGAACCTCTCTCCCTCTTGTCCCATGCTGAAAACTGGAACATCAGTCGGAAGTGAAGTAAAAATGAGTTTTGCGATTGTTGACCAAACACACACAAACAATAGGCATGAAGCTACATGAAAAATGTGATTGTTATAGCGACTGCACCATGCGGGTCAGAACTGACCCTTCCGCAGTTCTAGGTGAATCTTCATATTTCTCTTTTATGTTTTCGCCATAATATGTGAAATGAAATATAGTCACTAATTACATTATTTCATAAAAATTCACAGAAATGTAACACTCTAGGCAATAATACAAAAGAGTGACAAACAAAGGAATTATCAAGTCATTAGTGACCCACCCATGGTTCTAGTGTTAAATTTGTTCTGTTTGTAAAGTGTTGGGTGATGAGTTGGTTGATAACATAACTGAATATGTTGAGGACATTGTAGCTGCTAGTTCTGAATGGTTGAGCATTATAAAATTTTGGATGAGGTACTGAAAACCATGTACAGAGGAGAATGAAACTGAAGCTAAGCAATTTTGAATTCATAAAAGGGAAATTTCCTGTTTGAGACATATGATTAATGAAGAAGATATACACCAAGATCCAGAGAAACTAAATGCTATTGCTGAGTTCCTATCAACTAGAAAGAAGAAAGAACTGAAAGCTATGTTTTGTCTACCTGGGTATTATTGAAAATTTGTAACAGATCATTCAAGCATCCTTGTTCAGAAAATTTACTGTAAAGTGTGGAATTGGACTGAAGAATGTGAAAAGCTTCTCAAAATTTAAAGGAGGAGTTAGTCAACAGTAAATTGCTTTACATTCTGATTTTTCATTATCTTTCTGTTACATAAACAGACTCAAGTTTTTATGATTAGGGGTTTGAAATTTTTCAATTGGTACAAACTGACACAAGGACTGAACATAAGATGATTGCATCTGCAAGCCAACCCTTACATGCCCATGAAAACAAGTATTACATTTTGGAACTGGAAGCTTTGTTAATCATTTTTGGGTTTAGAAAATTTGAGTATTATTTCCTAGAGCACACAACTATAGTATACACAGACCACATAGCCTTGAGTTTTATCCAGCAGTGTAGGTTGAAACACCTTAGGTTAACCAGATGGGCCTTTTATCTCCAACAATTTGATCTGGGAATTCGCTAAATCATAGGAAAAGATAATATCATTGCTGACGTGCTCTCTAGGATACCAGCACGAAGATGGAATGATGACAGAAGGGAGGATGATGGGAGTCATATCAGATTATTTAATTTACAGGGGCTAAAAGATGAAAAATTGATTAAGAAAATTTTTTAAACATGTCAGAAGGAAACAAAATGAGGATCCAAATTTAAGACTAGTTAAGCAGTATTACAATTCAGATGACAAAGTGAAACAGTATTATACACTCCTGGAAATTGAAATAAGAACACCGTGAATTCATTGTCCCAGGAAGGGGAAACTTTATTGACACATTCCTGGGGTCAGATACATCACATGATCACACTGACAGAACCACAGGCACATAGACACAGGCAACAGAGCATGCACAATGTCGGCACTAGTACAGTGTATATCCACCTTTCGCAGCAATGCAGGCTGCTATTCTCCCATGGAGACGATCGTAGAGATGCTGGATGTAGTCCTGTGGAACGGCTTGCCATGCCATTTCCACCTGGCGCCTCAGTTGGACCAGCGTTCGTGCTGGACGTGCAGACCGCGTGAGACGACGCTTCATCCAGTCCCAAACATGCTCAATGGGGGACAGATCCGGAGATCTTGCTGGCCAGGGTAGTTGACTTACACCTTCTAGAGCACGTTGGGTGGCACGGGATACATGCGGACGTGCATTGTCCTGTTGGAACAGCAAGTTCCCTTGCCGGTCTAGGAATGGTAGAACGATGGGTTCGATGACGGTTTGGATGTACCGTGCACTATTCAGTGTCCCCTCGACGATCACCAGTGGTGTACGGCCAGTGTAGGAGATCGCTCCCCACACCATGATGCCGAGTGTTGGCCCTGTGTGCCTCGGTCGTATGCAGTCCTGATTGTGGCGCTCACCTGCACGGCGCCAAACACGCATACGACCATCATTGGCACCAAGGCAGAAGCGACTCTCATCGCTGAAGACGACACGTCTCCATTCGTCCCTCCATTCACGCCTGTCGCGACACCACTGGAGGCGGGCTGCACGATGTTGGGGCGTGAGCGGAAGGCGGCCTAACGGTGTGCGGGACCGTAGCCCAGCTTCATGGAGACGGTTGCGAATGGTCCTCGCCGATACCCCTTGAGCAACAGTGTCCCTAATTTGCTGGGAAGTGGCGGTGCGGTCCCCTACGGCACTGCGTAGGATCCTACGGTCTTGGCGTGCATCCGTGCGTCGCTGCGGTCCGGTCCCAGGTCGACGGGCACGTGCACCTTCCGCCGACCACTGGTGACAACATCGATGTACTGTGGAGACCTCACGCCCCACGTGTTGAGCAATTCGGCGGTACGTCCACCCGGCCTCCCGCATGCCCACTATACGCCCTCGCTCAAAGTCCGTCAACTGCACATACGGTTCACGTCCACGCTGTCGCGGCATGCTACCAGTGTTAAAGACTGCGATTGAGCTCCATATGCCACGGCAAACTGACTGACACTGACGGCGGCGGTGCACAAATGCTGCGCAGCTAGCGCCATTCGACGGCCAACACCGCGGTTCCTGGTGTGTCCGCTGTGCCGTGCGTGTGATCATTGCTTGTACAGCCCTCTCGCAGTGTCCGGAGCAAGTATGGTGGGTCTGACACACCGGTGTCAATGTGTTCTTTTTTCCATTTCCAGGAGTGTAAAATACGTAAGGGGTTGTTGTTCAGGAGGAAAACTTTAGGCCAATAGAAATGGCAATTGTGCTTCCCAGAACAGCATAATAATAAACTGATTAATGACCTACATGAAAGTTGGAACAAGGCAACATCTAGCAAATATTTTGGAGACAGTGGCTTTCTACAGCTTGTGGTGAAGGGTGAAGCAGAGGTTGGAAGGGTGTGATAAATGTCAAAGAATGAAAACTATTGGGGTACAATGTAAAGATTTGACACATTCAGTTCTTCCTTATGAATCAAAATACTTAATTACAGTGGATTTAAAACATCCTTCTCTTGCATCTACCCACATTTTTGTAGTATTCAACACGTTTTCCAAACATGTCAAACTGTATCCAGTTAAAAGAGCAAACACCAAAACTGTACTTGAGTAATTAGAAACTGGTTATTTTCACACTGTGGGGGTATCAAAATCACTTTTGTCAGATAATGGACCACAGTTTATTTCAGAAAGATTTACACACTGTATGATGATATGCAAAATTAACCACTTCAGAATCCTTACATATTTTCTGCAGGTCAACTTGAGTGAAAGAGTCATGAAAGAAATTAATAAGTTCTGTAGAATGTATTACAGCAAGAAACATACTGCATGGGCTAATCATATACAGCATTTTGAAAACGTTATTAATAATTTATAGGATGAGTCCACTATCTTTGCACCATGTGAACTTATGTTTGGGGAGAGACTTATTAACATCCATACACAACAGGAGTAATTTCCAATGGTAAATGAATTGGCACAAGATGAGACAGTTAAGCTAGCTGAAGAAATGATGAAGAAGGAAGTCTTAGGGACAAAGAAGAGAGATGATCAAAATGTAAAACCCACTAGTTTTAAGACTGGAGATTTAGTCCTGGTGAAGACAAAAGAAAAATCAAGTAATGTTAATGATGAGATTAAGATATTCTTGCATCATAGTCTGTTCAGAGTTATTCACAATGCACATCACAATGCTTATAAATTAGCTTACACTAGATCCAGCAGAATTTTTGGTTTGAAGAATGTGATTGGCTTAAAACCATGTGTACAGCATGCAAAATGTCTGATATATGATATATAACCATTTAAACTACTTCTGAATTTGGGTAACATTAATCTTACTAAGAGAATCAAAAACCTATTGAGACAAGAATAAACCAATTAGGTAGGGTGTTTAATGACTTTGGCAAACACGCCATGTGGTAAACTGTGCTTTCCCTAGCTAGGTGTGGCCATTCTTAGTTTCTGTGCACTGGTCTTTACTGTCTAGGTTCTTCTCCCTACATGCTCTTGAACTTTTTTTTTCTTTTTTCCCCCTACCTGGGGTCACACTCCTTACGTAACCATGGTTCTGCCCCCAACAAATGAAATCCTGGCAATGGATGAGTTAATATATGTTCTTTTAAACATTATGTGGAACATGAGAAAGATGTTGTCTTATAGATAAAACACAGTTTTTCACTAGACTACATGGATTTCTTCATGAGAGGTTAATAATCACCCATTGATTTTTCTGTTGTTAATGTTTGTTTTAATATCCAGTTTTCAATAAAACAACAGAAGACAGTAACAAACTTTGCAGTCGCATATTTTAATATGCAGGGAACATCTTGAATACACAGTTTAGTAATATTTGCGGTAATATATAAAAGTCATGTGTTCAGTGCAGTTATTTAGGGAGAAGGTTTGTCCATCTCAGTTGAAAATCTGCCAAGCTATATGTCTACAGGCATCAGTCAGTCAAAGTGAAGTTGAAGTACAGTTGCCTATAATAATATGCGTGGAATGAGGAAGCAAGGTTTGTTATCTGTTTTGCCCCTCAAGTTTCAGAAATTAAAGTAAAATGATGGAAATCGTCAGTAAGTCTTAAGTCTGTTATACTATGAAGGATATGGTTTGTCCATATGATTATAATGTGCTGCTGTGGAGGGTTATTCTTTAAAGTTAATTTTGTGCTGAGCAAATCAGGTGGTTATTTATTGTTTAATGAGCTAATGGTGTACAGAGATTAGGGAGACTGTCTTTCCATTAGAGTAAGTGTGGCGGATGCACTCCTTTAGTTAACATAGCTTTATACAAAAAGTAATTGGTGGTAATAACAGGCGTAAGTAAGTATAACATGTTAACTGTGTACCGATACATACAAGGTTTGGGTAATGAAAGAACCAACGGTCTTACCACATTGTTAGCAATGGTTCCTGCCTGACTCCCAAATATGAGCAACAATGGGTCTGGTTAGTATTTATAAGGGTGATCATCTGGGGAAAACTGGGTGACATTGGTTTTAAGGACACACAAGTCTTTGAAGTGGCATCCAGTTGAAAGACTTGCTCCAGATTGTGCTGCCACATGGCATTTTCTTGGGTAGCGAAATATCTTTTATCAGTTAGTCAACATGTAATGGTTTTGTACATTATTTGTGTTTGTGTGTGTTTGTATATTTTATTTGTGTATGACATTTTGTGTATGAGCCCTACAACATTGTATGTCCAGCTGAGTTCATAGTTGCAGATTTCAAGAATGTTTTTGACACCATTCCTCACAAGAGACTTCTATTAAAATTGTGTGTCTATGGAACATCACATTAGTTGTATGCTGTATTTGTGAGTTCCTGGTGGAAAGGTCACAGTTCATAGTAATTGAAGGAAAGTCATTGAGTAAAACAGAAGTAATATCTTGTGTTCCCCAAGGAAGTGTTATAGGCCCTGTGCTTTTCCTGGTCTATGTAAAAGACATAGGAGACAATCTGAGCAGCCTCCTTTGGTTGTTTAATAATAATAATAATAATAATAATACTTTATTCAACATTGAATGATTCACTGCAAATGTATAAAAACAGGTTACAATTCTTGATACATAACACAATAATACATTCTTCTGAATATATCATTGATTAAGAAAATTACTAAATTACAAATAAAATGGTTTGCTTAACACTATTTACTTACTTTTTCAGAGCATTTCTTATGGTGGATGTAAGTATGATAAATGTAAATTTTACTTTACGTCTTGTATTGTACTGATGCAAATCAGAACAAATGTTGCACAGTAATCTTTTAACAAGTAATATGGCTTTCAGAATGTTTGCAGATGCTGTCATTTACTGTCTTGTAATGTCATCAGATGAGCAAAAGCAATTGCAAAAAATTTAGACAAGATATCTGCAGGCCGCCCAGTGTGGCCGAACAGTTCTAGGCTCTTCAGTTTGGAACTGCGAAACCGCTACGGTCACAGGTCCGAATCCTGCCACTGGCATGGATGTGTGTGATGTCCTTAGGTTAGTTAGGTTTAAGTAGTCCTAAGTTCTAGAGGACTGATGACCTCAGATGTTAAGTTCCATAGTGCTCAGAACCATTTGAAACAACCAAGATAACTGCATGGTGCAAAAAGAACCAATTTACTCTAAATAATGAAAAGTTTGAAATCATCCACATGAGTACTAGAGGATATCCTCTAAATTTCAGTTACATGATAAATCACATGAATCTAAAGAGTGTAAATTCAACTAAATACTTAGGAATTACAGTTATAAATAAATTCAATTGGAACAGTCACATAGATAACGTTAGGGGGAAAGCAAACCATAGACTTGATTTACTGGCAATACACCTAGAAAATGTAGCACGTTTGCTTGCAGCACACTTGTCTGTCATCTTCTGGAGTATAGCTGTGCAGAGTGTGATCCATACCAGATGGACCAACAGAGGACATCAAAATTTTCAGAAGTGCAGGTCTTTCTGTATTATCATGAATCATGGGAGAAAGGGTCACAGATGTGATACATGAATTGGGATGGCAATCATTAAAACAAAGAAGTTTTTCTTTGTGGCAGCTTCTCCTCATGAAATTTCAATCATCAGTTTTCTCCTCCAATTGTGAAAAACTCTGTTGGTGCCCACCTACATAGATAAAAATGATCATCATGATAAAATAAGTGAAACCAGAGCTCATATTGCAAGATTTAAGTGTTCATTTTTCCTGTGGCCATTCAAAAGTGGAATGATAGAGAAATAGCTTGAATGTGGTTCAATGAACCCACTGCCAGATACTTAATTGTGAATTGCAGAGTAATCATGTAGATGTATGACACTGGTAATGAGAGGTTGGCTAAGAGTGTAATCCTTTGGTGAAGCAGTAATAATGGTGTGCTGCATGTTCTATTTCCTTTTCCAATATGGAGAATGATAAGAGAGGAATAAGGCGTTGATAGAGTAATTCAATACAATGAGTCAACAACTAACTGGATTTGACACTGTAAAGGTAGAAAGTTTGACAAATACTAAGTGACATTTTGCAAATGTACATAAAAATTTGACTTTTGAGCTCAATAACATGAGAATGATTTGAGCTAAAGTTCAGAACTACATGGAAAAGATTCCATTCTTTTTATATTATCCTTATAAGTAAACTGTTGTAATTTTAAGAATATATCTAAAAACAAAGATGATGTGACTTACCAAACGAAAGCACAGGCAGCTTGATAGACACACAAACAAACACAAACATACACACAAAATTCAAGCTTTCGCAACCAACGGTTGCTTCATCAGGAAAGAGGGAAGGAGAGGGAAAGACAAAAGGATGTGGGTTTTAAGGGAGAGGGTAAGGAGACATTCCAATCCCGGGAGCGGAAAGACTTACCTTAGGGGGAAAAAAATGACAGGTATACACTCGCACACAGACACACAGTACACAGACACAAGCAGACAGTTCAATGTCTACTTGTGTCTGTGTATGTGCGGATGGATATGTGTGTGTATGCGAGTGTATACCTGTCCTTTTTTCCCCCTAAGGTAAGTCCTTCTGCTCCCGGGATTGGAATGACTCCTTACCCTCTCCCTTTCGTTTGGTAAGTTACATCACCTTTGTTTTTATACTTACCAAACGAAAGCGTTGGCATGTTGATAGACACACAAACAAACACAAACACACACACAAAATTCAAGCTTTTGCAACCAATGGTTGCTTCATCAGGAAAGAGGGAAGGAGAGGGAAAGACGAAAGGATGTGGGTTTTAAGGGAGAGGGTAAGGAGTCATTCCAATCCCGGGAGTGGAAAGACTTATCTTAGGGGGAAAAAAGGACAGGTATACACTCGCACACACACACATATCCATCCGCACATATACAGACACAACTGTGTTCAGATGCCTGGGACTGCTCTCATTATTATTACTGTAGATTTTGCTTATTCTGGAATACAACAGCTAACTATGCAAATTATCAAATTCACATGGTTAGTGTAACTGTGCAATATGACAATAACAATTAAGTATGAAATTTTATTTCAAACTGTAAGGCGGAATATATTGACTCTACATAAGAACATCTCCAAATGACACCAAAAATGTTAAAATTCTCGGTAACTTTTTTATTTACTTCGGGTAGCAAATGTATGTAGCCCTACTTCCAGTATCAACATGTGGGCTGTCATCTTCATCACTCTCTTCCTCACCAAAAGTAAACTGTGGTGCAAAACAAGGTACATCCAATTTTTGATGGATTTTTCCAAAAAGAGTCATTCGTATCTGTAACAGAAAATTACTTTCAGCATACTGAAAGCAAATTAGAATAAAACAAATACTAAAGAATAGGATATGAAATATGCTATTCACTATTTTATTGTCAGATGGAATGGAGTATACTTTTAGCAACATGAAGTGTACTCTGCCAGTATTAAGTAAATTAATGGGTAGATTCATTTTATGTAACAGGAAGTTCAGTGATTATGTCTTGTTACCAGATATTACTTAAGAGGGTGGTTCAAAAATTAAAGTTACAATTGCTCCACTAGAAGTGGTTTATCCAAGAAGTCAAAGAGTTACCCAAAAATACTAAGGCACTGGTAAGTATTAATTAGCATTTGTTCCATAAAATATATATATATATATATATATATATATATATATATATATATATATATATATATATATATATATATATATATATATATATATATATAAAAAAAAAGAAAGATGATGAAACTTACCAAACAAAAGCGCTGGCAGGTCGACAGACACACAAACAAACACAAACATACACACAAAATTCTAGCTTTCGCAACCAATGGTTGCCTCGTCAGGAAAGAGGGAAGGAGAAGGAAAGACAAAAGGATATGGGTTTTAAGGGAGAGGGTAAGGAGTCATTCCAATCCCGGGAGCGGAAAGACTTACCTTAGGGGGAAAAAAGGACAGGTATACACTCGCACACACACACATATCCATCCACACATACACAGACACAAGCAGACATTTGTAAAGGCAAAGAGTTTGGGCAGAGATGTCAGTCGGGGCGGATGTACAGAGGCAAAGATGAAGTTGAAAGACAGGTGAGGTATGAGCGGCGGCAAATTGAAATTAGAAATTAGCGGAGATTGAGGCCTGGCGGATAGCGAGAAGAAAGGATATGCTGAAGGGCAAGTTCCCATCTCCGGAGTTCTGACAGGTTGGTGTTAGTGGGAAGTATCCAGATAACCCGGACAGTGTAACACTGTGCCAAGATGTGCTGGCCGTGCACCAAGGCATGTTTAGCCACAGGGTGATCCTCATTACCAACAAACACTGTCTGCCTGTGTCCATTCATGCGAATGGACAGTTTGTTGCTGGTCATTCCCACATAGAACGCTTCACAGTGTAGGCAGGTCAGTTGGTAAATCACGTGGGTGCTTTCACACGTGGCTCTGCCTTTGATCGTGTACACCTTCCGGGTTACAGGACTGGAATAGGTGGTGGTGGGAGGGTGCATGGGACAGGTTTTACACCGGGGGCGGTTACAGGGGTAGGAGCCAGAGGGTAGGGAAGGTGGTTTGGGGATTTCATAGGGATGAACTAAGAGGTTGCGAAGGTTAGGTGGACGGCGGAAAGACACTCTTGGTGGAGTGGGGAGGATTTCATGAAGGATGGATCTCATTTCAGGGCAGGATTTGAGGAAGTCGTATCCCTGCTGGAGAGCCACATTCAGAATCTGATCCAGTCCCGGAAAGTATCCTGTCACAAGTGGGGCACTTTTGGGGTTCTTCTGTGGAAGGTTCCGGGTTTGAGGAGATGAGGATGTGGCTCTGGTTATTTGCTTCTGTACCAGGTCGGGAGGGTAGTTACGGGATGCAAAAGCTGTTTTCAGGTTGTTGGTGTAATGGTTCAAGGATTCCGGACTGGAGCAGATTCGTTTGCCACAAAGACCTAGGCTGTAGGGAAGGGACCGTTTGATGTGGAATGGGTGGCAGCTGTCATAATGGAGGTACTGTTGCTTGTTGGTGGGTTTAATGTGGACGGACGTGTGAAGCTGGCCATTGGACAGGTGGAGGTCAACGTCAAGGAAAGTGGCATGGGATTTGGAGTAGGACCAGGTGAATCTGATGGAACCAAAGGAGTTAAGGTTGGAGAGGAAATTCTGGAGTTCTTCTTCACTGTGAGTCCAGATCACGAAAATGTCATCAATAAATCTGTACCAAACTTCGGGTTGGCAGGCCTGGGTAACCAGGAAGGCTTCCTCTAAGCGACCCATGAATAGGTTGGCATACGAGGGGGCCATCCTGGTACCCATGGCTGTTCCCTTTAATTGTTGGTATGTCTGGCCTTCAAAAGTGAAGAAGTTGTGGGTCAGGATGAAGCTGGCTAAGGTAATGAGGAAAGAGGTTTTAGGTAGGGCGGCAGGTGATCGGCGTGAAAGGAAGTGCTCCATCGCAGCGAGGCCCTGGACATGCGGAATATTTGTGTATAAGGAAGTGGCATCAATGGTTACAAGGATGGTTTCTGGGGGTAATAGACTGGGTAGGGATTCCAGGCGTTTGAGAAAGTGGTTGGTGTCTTTGATGAAGGATGGGAGACTGCATGTAATGGGTTGAAGGTGTTGATCTACGTAGGCAGAGATGCGTTCGGTGGGGGCTTGGTAACCAGCTACAATGGGACGGCCGGGATGATTGGGTTTGTGAATTTTGGGAAGAAGGTAGAAGGTAGGGGTGCGGGGTGTTGGTGGGGTCAGGAGGTTGATGGAGTCGGGTGAAAGGTTTTGTAGGGGGCCTAAGGTTCTGAGGATTCCTTGAAGCTCCGCCTGGACATCAGGAATGGGATTGCCTTGGCAAACTTTGTAAGTAGTGTTGTCTGAAAGCTGACGCAGTCCCTCAGCCACATACTCCCGACGATCAAGTACCACAGTTGTGGAACCCTTGTCCGCCGGAAGAATGACGATGGATCGGTCAGCCTTCAGATCACGGATAGCCTGGGCTTCAGCAGTGGTGATGTTGGGAGTAGGATTAAGGTTTTTTAAGAAGGATTGAGAGGCAAGGCTGGAAGTCAGAAATTCCTGGAATGTTAGGAGAGGGTGATTTTGAGGAAGAGGAGGTGGGTCCCGCTGTGACGGAGGACGGAACTGTTCCAGGCATGGTTCAATTTGGATAGTGTCTTGGGGAGTTGGATCATTAGGAGTAGGATTAGGATCATTTTTCTTCGTGGCAAAGTGATATTTCCAGCAGAGAGTACGGGTGTAGGACAGTAAATCTTTGACGAGGGCTGTTTGGTTAAATCTGGGAGTGGGGCTGAAGGTGAGGCCTTTGGATAGGACAGAGGTTTCGGATTGGGAGAGAGGTTTGGAGGAAAGGTTAACTACTGAATTGGGGTGTTGTGGTTCCAGATTGCGTTGATTGGAATTTTGAGGTTTTGGAGGGAGTGGAGCTGGAAGTGGGAGATTGAGTAGATGGGAGAGACTGGGTTTGTGTGCAATGAGAGGAGGTTGAGGTTTGCTGGAAAGGTTGTGAAGGGTGAGTGAGTTGCCTTTCCGGAGGTGGGAAACCAGGAGATTGGATAGTTTTTTAAGGTGGAGGGTGGCCCGTACTCTCTGCTGGAAATATCACTTTGCCACGAAGAAAAATGATCCTAATCCTACTCCTAATGATCCAACTCCCCAAGACACTATCCAAATTGAACCATGCCTGGAACAGTTCCGTCCTCCGTCACAGCGGGACCCACCTCCTCTTCCTCAAAATCACCCTCTCCTAACCTTCCAGGAATTTCTGACTTCCAGCCTTGCCTCTCAATCCTTCTTAAAAAACCTTAATCCTACTCCCAACATCACCACTGCTGAAGCCCAGGCTATCCGTGATCTGAAGGCTGACCGATCCATCGTCATTCTTCCGGCGGACAAGGGTTCCACAACTGTGGTACTTGATCGTCGGGAGTATGTGGCTGAGGGACTGCGTCAGCTTTCAGACAACACTACTTACAAAGTTTGCCAAGGCAATCCCATTCCTGATGTCCAGGCGGAGCTTCAAGGAATCCTCAGAACCTTAGGCCCCCTACAAAACCTTTCACCCGACTCCATCAACCTCCTGACCCCACCAACACCCCGCACCCCTACCTTCTACCTTCTTCCCAAAATTCACAAACCCAATCATCCCGGCCGTCCCATTGTAGCTGGTTACCAAGCCCCCACCGAACGCATCTCTGCCTACGTAGATCAACACCTTCAACCCATTACATGCAGTCTCCCATCCTTCATCAAAGACACCAACCACTTTCTCAAACGCCTGGAATCCCTACCCAGTCTATTACCCCCAGAAACCATCCTTGTAACCATTGATGCCACTTCCTTATACACAAATATTCCGCATGTCCAGGGCCTCGCTGCGATGGAGCACTTCCTTTCACGCCGATCACCTGCCGCCCTACCTAAAGCCTCTTTCCTCATTACCTTAGCCAGCTTCATCCTGACCCACAACTTCTTCACTTTTGAAGGCCAGACATACCAACAATTAAAGGGAACAGCCATGGGTACCAGGATGGCCCCCTCGTATGCCAACCTATTCATGGGTCGCTTAGAGGAAGCCTTCCTGGTTACCCAGGCCTGCCAACCCGAAGTTTGGTACAGATTTATTGATGACATTTTCGTGATCTGGACTCACAGTGAAGAAGAACTCCAGAATTTCCTCTCCAACCTTAACTCCTTTGGTTCCATCAGATTCACCTGGTCCTACTCCAAATCCCATGCCACTTTCCTTGACGTTGACCTCCACCTGTCCAATGGCCAGCTTCACACGTCCGTCCACATTAAACCCACCAACAAGCAACAGTACCTCCATTATGACAGCTGCCACCCATTCCACATCAAACGGTCCCTTCCCTACAGCCTAGGTCTTTGTGGCAAACGAATCTGCTCCAGTCCGGAATCCTTGAACCATTACACCAACAACCTGAAAACAGCTTTTGCATCCCGTAACTACCCTCCCGACCTGGTACAGAAGCAAATAACCAGAGCCACATCCTCATCTCCTCAAACCCGGAACCTTCCACAGAAGAACCCCAAAAGTGCCCCACTTGTGACAGGATATTTTCCGGGACTGGATCAGATTCTGAATGTGGCTCTCCAGCAGGGATACGACTTCCTCAAATCCTGCCCTGAAATGAGATCCATCCTTCATGAAATCCTCCCCACTCCACCAAGAGTGTCTTTCCGCCGTCCACCTAACCTTCGCAACCTCTTAGTTCATCCCTATGAAATCCCCAAACCACCTTCCCTACCCTCTGGCTCCTACCCCTGTAACCGCCCCCGGTGTAAAACCTGTCCCATGCACCCTCCCACCACCATCTATTCCAGTCCTGTAACCCGGAAGGTGTACACGATCAAAGGCAGAGCCACGTGTGAAAGCACCCACGTGATTTACCAACTGACCTGCCTACACTGTGAAGCTTGCTATGTGGGAATGACCAGCAACAAACTGCCCATTCGCATGAATGGACACAGGCAGACAGTGTTTGTTGGTAATGAGGATCACCCTGTGGCTAAACATGCCTTGGTGCACGGCCAGCACATCTTGGCACAGTGTTACACTGTCCGGGTTATCTGGATACTTCCCACTAACACCAACCTGTCAGAACTCCGGAGATGGGAACTTGCCCTTCAGCATATCCTTTCTTCTCGCTATCCGCCAGGCCTCAATCTCCGCTAATTTCTAATTTCAATTTGCCGCCGCTCATACCTCACCTGTCTTTCAACTTCATCTTTGCCTCTGTACATCCGCCCCGACTGACATCTCTGCCCAAACTCTTTGCCTTTACAAATGTCTGCTTGTGTCTGTGTATGTGTGGATGGATATGTGTGTGTGTGCGAGTGTATACCTGTCCTTTTTTCCCCCTAAGGTAAGTCTTTCCGCTCCCGGGATTGGAATGACTCCTTACCCTCTCCCTTAAAACCCATATCCTTTTGTCTTTCCTTCTCCTTCCCTCTTTCCTGACGAGGCAACCATTGGTTGCGAAAGCTAGAATTTTGTGTGTATGTTTGTGTTTGTTCGTGTGTCTGTCGACCTGCCAGCGCTTTTGTTTGGTAAGTTTCATCATCTTTCTTTTTAGATATATTTTTCCCACGTGGAATGTTTCCCTCTATTTATATATATATATATATATATATATATATATATATATATATATATATATATATATATATATATATATATATATATATATATATATATATATATATATATATATATATAAAAAAAACAAAGATGAGGTGACTTACCGAACAAAAACGCTGGCAGGTCGATAGACACACAAACAAACACAAACATACACACAAAATTCAAGCTTTCGCAACAAATTGTTGCCTCATCAGGAAAGAGGGAAGGAGAGGGGAAGACGAAAGGAAGTGGGTTTTAAAGGAGAGGGTAAGGAGTCATTCCAATCCCGGGAGCGGAAAGACTTACCTTAGGGGGAAAAAAGGACAGGTATACACTCGCACACACGCACATATCCATCCACACATACAGACACAAGCAGACATATTGGTCTTTAAATATGTCTGCTTGTGTCTGTATGTGTGGATGGATATGTGCGTGTGTGCGAGTGTATACCTGTCCTTTTTTCCCCCTAAAGTAAGTCTTTCCGCTCCCGGGATTGGAATGACTCCTTACCCTCTCCTTTAAAACCCACTTCCTTTCGTCTTCCCCTCTCCTTCCCTCTTTCCTGATGAGGCAACAATTTGTTGCGAAAGCTTGAATTTTGTGTGTATGTTTGTGTTTGTTTGTGTGTCTATCGACCTGCCAGCGTTTTTGTTCGGTAAGTCACCTCATCTTTGTTTTTATATATAATTTTTCCCACGTGGAATGTTTCCTTCCATTATATTGATATATATATATATATATAAACACCACGGTCCAGGCCCAGAGGCCACTTGACAACAGCCACCTGAATGTCAGCAATAGTTCCACAAAATGGTGAATTGTTTGGTATGAGATCCAGGCTGTATGGAAGTCTTCCAATACAATATTGTACCAAATCTTATGTAACTGAGTCTGTCTGGGATCAGACATATCATGCGACATACAAAAACCTTTCTAAAGCAAACCCAGTCATCTGTTCTGAACCACCTTCTGCACCTGTTCAGACATGGCACAATAACTGGCAGCATTCACAGACTTTCCAGGAGTAAGGTAACCAACCAACATCACACCCTCTATGTCTTAAAAGACTATGGCTTTCTTTGAGGGCACTGCTTTCTTATCTGAGAGGGGAGATGAGTCTTTATTTCCATGGTATTGATGCTTTCTTCCTCTCACATGTTACATGATACAGCGACATTTCATCCCCTGTTGATAAAGTGCAGGAATGGAACACTCTCTGCCCAATACCTTAATGAGTGCTGGAGAATCATCATTTTTCACTTCACTTTACTCTTGTCTGAGAGTTGCAGCACCACCCAATGCAGATAAATATTCCAGATGAGCAGTCTTCCAAACAAGAGTGCGATTGTGAAGTGAAGTTGGGGATGTTTTCCTTAAATGCAAAACACTTTGCACTTCAATCACTGACTGTGCATCTTTTCACCACTTCCATATGGGAAATTATATTTCAAAGCACAGTGGCACAACTACCTTCATCCTCTGGTTGCATTTAAAAACTTTTACTCCCTCGTCTGTCTAGACCTTTAATTTAAACAGCATGGAGTATTTATACATAATGAGATCTCTTGTTACCTTACTTATTAAACCACCATTTTCCAACTTTGAATGACATTGATGTAGAACAATCCAATTTCAATCAAAAATGAAAGAAATACTGCTTTATGGTTTAAATTTTGTTCTATATACCGTGTTTTCATAGAACAAAGCTTACGTAAAACACTGAAGATGACACTTGTTTCTTTTTGATACAAACAGAGGTGATTAATGGTGTGCTTTCAGGTGTTCGCCAAACTGTGTTCTTATATGTATATGCTGTCTAGACTCCAACCAAAATGTAAAGCATTGTTGGTGATAGGTCACTATTTATAGCTGAGTTCAATTCCTGCCTCCTGGCACCAGGTGCACCATTTTGATGCACATTTATTTTTCAGATCTCACATTGTTATTCAATGAAATGTGCATTCTTTCAGTTTTTTGCAGCTCTGATAGGTCAAACTGACAGTGAGGCCTTAATAAACTGAGTGCTACATCCCAAGCCTTATTCAAACAGAAACTACAGTGCTCAGAAATAGCTGATTTGCTTTGTTGTCTTAACTAGGCTATAAGATTACTCAATTGATTGTAAATCTTCTATCCTCTTTAGTACCAATGCCTCTGAGTCTCTTGCTGAAAGCTGTTTATGTTCTTCTAGTAAATAGATAAATAACAGATGCAGTACAATGTACTTTATGTTTACTTACTGGTATGTTTATTTTTATCACAACCAAAACAAGCAATCACCAGTTTTTTCCTAACAGTACTTCAATGACCATAATCAGTAACTCTCATATGATCTAATCAGTCCCCTTTCCTTCATGACAATGTTGTCAGGCAACCAAGCTAAGCAACCTTATAACTTGATGTTCAAGAGAAATGTTACTATCCAATGGTAACTTTTTTACCAGTTACTAATGTCTCTCCTTAAATCTCTTCCACACAATATTGCTTCAGGGTACACCGAGTTCACACACAATATTGTCCCTTAATCAGAGTTTGCAAGTCAGCTACAATAGATATAGATGTTTCTCAAACAATAGTTCATAGGGAAGACACAATTCAACTGAGATTGGTTCATGTATCATTAGAGCACAGAAGTGCAGTGACAAATATGTATGAAAAGTCTGTGTGCAGAGTCACAATGATGGTTGGTCTTGGTGCTTGTTCTTATTTGAACTAGGAATGTGGTGTGAAATGTTTTCTCAAGGAATAGCAGATGTTGCTATTTCTAATATAATGACTACAGTGGCACAACATGCAGTCCCACCAATAACATATCCATTGCCATTCCCTGTATAGACTGGAATACTTGTAAAAAATGCTTGTGACAACATTTCCAGGCGTTTGGGGAGACAGACGTAAACCTATGCAAGGCTCTCTTTCAGTTGTGGATCTCATCTTGTGTGTATGAGTTGTGTCAGATCGCCCCTTGAAAGAACTTTCAAGTCTTTCTTTTGCTCAGATGTGTGAGCTACTTTCTACCTATCACTGTAAACATATTCAAATTATTGCTGGCTGTGTGAGGTTCTACCTTTGTCAAATATGGCCAAAACAGTTATACAGCACATGGGCAACAGAACTACATGGACTTAGTCATCGTCATAATTTTGTGACAAATGTTGATAAGGAATTCTATGCAAGTCAGATGGTTTGAGATGCAACCATACATCTTCCTCCTGAAACAGAAGTTTGAGAGTGAGCTCTAAAGTGTGATAATCCTATACTTACAGAAGTATTAAACATACCTTGGCCATTTTTAGTTTCATGGGCTGCAGGTAGTCAGATAAAAATCTGGTCCAAAGTTTCAGAAATAACTTCTTTTCACCCCTCCCAGCCTTCAGTTGGTGCCATGAAAAGTAACTCATTACTTCTGAGTGTAACTCTCTTCTGAACTTAAGTGAAGATGAAATGAACATGAATGCAAACAGTGTGTCAGCAGAAACAGTGTGTCCAAGCAAGTTATGTATTAAAGTGTGTGTTTAACCCCTGAGAATGCAGGTGGACATGGGTGCAGTAGAAACAATGGTGAATTTTCAAACAAACATGTATTTCGGTTCTCCCTCTCTGAACACAGTGTCGTGGAGTCTTATACGGTATAACAAACAACAGATTCCAAATCTTGAACAGTTTTCTGCACCTGTGGCTTACGGCAGCCTAATGAACTATTAACACAATTATTTATAAAAAATTAGTAAAATTATTAATTTTCAAAGACAGACTTGTCAGGGGTATATTTGAAGTTATTGCTGGATGAGAAAAATAAACACATGCTAGTTATGAATACACCACTTGTGCTTCATCAGATATCAGTGTTTGCCTTTTGGCGTGGCACACACAACACCTATTTTTCAATGATTTTTAGAGAAACTTATTGCATCAGTTTCAAGCTACATAAACTATTTATATGACATAGCACTGTCAGGAGCCTCTACAGAGGAAAATTTGCAGAATCTTCATGCTCTATTTTCTATTTAATAGTATGCAGGGTTAAAGTGCAATTTGGACAAGACACAGTTTCTTCAACCATCTATTATTTGTGTGGATTTTGCAATGTCACATGATGGCATTAAACCACTGCATCAGCATATTGATTGTATTGCCACACTGCCACATCCCACGTCCATCAAGAAATTACAGGCATTTGTAGGCAATATTGCATACTACCACAAATTGATACCATATGCTGCTACTGTGGCACAACCACTCCATGCTTTTTTATGTAACGATGTTCCTTTCCAATGGCCATTCAAATAAGCTGCAGTTGGCTCCTTGTTTGGTCACTTTTCACCCATGCACACATCTCAGTTCGGCCTGGTGCCGTACTTGCTAAGTATGTGCACAAATGAGAATGCTGAAATGGTTATGACTCTAAAACCTTAAACCCAGTGCAACAGCTTTATTCTCAGATAGAGAAAGCTTTAGAAATTGTGTATGCTCTAAGAAAGTTTCATGATTTCTATATGGGTCTAAGTTTCACCTGATCACAGACAACAAACCACTGATGTCTCATTTTAGCCTTTCAAAGTCATTGGTCGACAAAGCCACACACTGCTTTACAGTGTTGGGACCTTTTACTGTCATGCTACAATTATGAGATACATTTTCAACCTACAGTGCAACATGCAAATTCTGACAACTTATTGCATCTGCCGATTGGTCTGGATCCAAAGTTTGATGAAAAGGAATTGCTTTATTTACATTTAGAAGTGGAAGCTCAAAAAGTTGTTGATGGTTTTCCTATTAGTAGCATTAAAATTGCAGCCACAGTAGCCACAGATCCTGTCTTATATAAAGTTGTTTCTTCAGTGCAACATGGCTGGCTGGACAAACCTCCATCCTGATCCTTTTTAGAAATTGTTTTGCATTACAAAATTATCTTTCTGCTTGGGATGGAGTTCTACTGTTAGCTACAGAGGAAACCACTCCCCAGGTTATAGTCCAGTGTGCCCTTCAGTGTGAGGTTATGTGTTGATTACACGTGGAATACTTGGGTGTGTTAGTTAGCCTGCAGATATGTTTTTGGCCAGGCACTTATGAGAATATAGCACATGTTGTTGCTGGCTACCCACAGTGTGCCATCCATCAGGCAGCCAACAAGGCATCTTTGTCACCATGGCGAGATCAGTAGCGTCTTTGGGAATGCATTCATGTAGATTTGGTGGGATCTTTTTTGAATTTCTACTGGCTTGTTGTAACAGATACTTAAACCATGTTTCTGTCTACTTATGCAGTGACAACACTTTCAGCTCTATCAAAAGTTTTTGCAATGGAAGGTCTTCTGTGTATGTTACTTACAGAAACAGCCCCAGATCATACCTCAGGAATTTGAAGAAATTTGTAAAAAAGTGGTGTTTGCCAAGGCATGGCTCCTCCCTTCCATCCTCAATGAAACACAAATGTGGAAATGTTATGGTGTAAAGTCAAGCAATGGCATGCCAGTCAGGAACAAAAGAAAATAGAAGGCTGTAACAAGAAGTCAGCAAATCACATGCTGACCGGACCTCCCTCCAGGATGACAGTGTGACAGCAGCAGTCCCTATGTGAAGAGGACATAAGTGCCATGACTGACTGGTGACAGCCCAATCCAATAGCAGCTTCAAGATTAGCAACTTTGAGAGCAGTGTAAATGCTAGTCATTTTGCTTGTACTCTCTATGTTGCACAGACTTGGGTATACTGAAGAAGATTGATTATTTCATACGTTGCCCTTTGCTTGTGACCCATCTGTGTAATTGTCAAAGTTAAGTATATTAATTTTTCTTATTGTAATAAAACTCATTAACATGACTTGTTTCATTGCTTGTCTAACAAACCAAGTATGCAGGCTTCCTAGACACTACGTATTAGATGATGAGGTGAACAAAAACCACAGTGGCAACCCAGAGCCTGGCTGCCACAATTTTGTTTTGTCAAAGAGTTTTGTGTTTTGATGGCACCTTAATTCTACCTTGTCTTTTCTTTGCAGTGGTGTGTTTACATGTTTTAACAGCATCTTATAGTGTTTCTTCTATTCAGTGTTGTCAGGGGGCACTGCAGAAGTATTCTTTGCTTGTGTGCTTATTTTTATTGCTTGCTTGTCTATTTATTGTATTTGCCTATTCCAAAATGAGCAACCCACCACTTCCACCCCCTGATCAGGCACCTCAGCTGCAAGTGACAGATGCAATGCAGCTAACACAGATGTTTCAGTTTCAGACACAGCAGCTACTAACCAATCAAGAGACGAATGCAGCATAAACTACAACTGTAGTTCCTACATCTACATCTACATCCATACTCCACAAGCCACCTGACGGTGTGTGGCGGAGGGTACCTTGAGTACCTCTATCGGTTCTCCCTTCTATTCCAGTCTCGTATTGTTCATGGAAAGAAGGATTGTCGGTATGTCTCTGTGTGGGCTCTAATCTCTCTGATTTTATCCTCATGGTCTCTTCGCGAGATATACGTAGGAGGGAGCAATATACTGCTTGATTCCTCGGTGAAGGTATGTTCTTGAAACTTCAACAAAAGCCCGTACCAAGCTACTGAGCGTCTCTCCTTCAGAGTCTTCCACTGGAGTTTATCTATCATCTCCGTAACGCTTTCACGATTACTAAATGATCCTGTAATGAAGCGCGCTGCTCTCCATTGGATATTCTCTATCTATCCGAAAGCCACACCACCTCTTTGCCAGTTTAATGAAAAAGAAGAGGAATGGCTCAAGCGGTTGCAACAGCATGAAGCCCACATCGTTGTTCACAAAGGGTCAGGTACTGTGAAACTTCATGACTTTTTGCCAATGGTAGGAAGTGCCATCTTTCGCCTCACTCAGATATTGTTCCCTTATGCCACTCCGAGTGAACTTTCTTGTGATCAGGTTGTAGGTTCTCTAACTAACTATTACAACCAACAAGTGAATGAGGTGGCAGCTAGGTAACAATTATTTCATTGTGGGAAAAGGTCAGAACAAACTTATCGTGGATGGGTAACAGATTTGCAGGATATGGCAAGGAAATGCAAATTCAAATGTGCTTGTGGTGCTTTATATTCAGATATTAAGTTGCATGATGCAATCATGTACAATGTAACTAATGTCAAACTTAGAGAACAGATTTTGATATAGTCAGATCCATCATTTCAACGGGTAGTGCAAATTCTAGATCAGTATGATTCAGTAGCTGTAGTGGCTAATACACTGGAGAATCCACCAATTTGTCAGGTTGAGTCATCCCTTGCTCACGACTGGCCCAGTAGGCAGCAACAGCCCATGCACACCATGCTGTGTGCACAGTTTTCTAAATTGGTGAACTGAATTAAGTCATGCCCTATGTGCTATTCACAGCACAAATGCCAAATGCTCATCCAGCCAAGCCCAGTGTTATGCTTGTGGCAAGAAAGGTCACTTACAATCCATATGTTTGCAACAGAACAAACACAAGAATTCTGCCCACTCACAAAAATCTAGTCATAAGGCCCACGTAGTCAATGCAGTGTATTTAAAGCCTGCTGCATTCATTAGCAAAACTAGCAATCAAACAGTTTCTCCAGTGCTACACCAGTTCAACAAACTTTTTGTTCATTTGCTTCTTTGTGGAAAACGTGAAATTTCAGTTAGACACGGGTGCATCTTATACATTGCTAAATCATCACACATAAGAACTGTTAGGCTCCCCATGCCTGTCTAAAGCTTGCACACACCTGATGGCTTATAATGGACAAGACATTCCTGTTCTCAGAAAATGTACTTTGCCTGCCATATTTTCGCTCGACATACATGAACTGTTACTTTCACTGTGTTACAATCACATGATTGTGAGAACATATTTGGCTGTGAATTGTATGGATTTAACATTCAGAACAATGTAATGTCAGTGACTGCATTACATGCCAAAGACAGAACTCTTTTCTGGAGGTTTAGCAAGGCTAACAATCTTGTTGCACATATTACTATGAATGACAATGCTCAGCCAAAATTTTGCTGGGCCAGATCTGTTCCCACTGCATTACAGGACAAAGTCACTGCTGAACTTAAAGAATTGCAGGATAGCAGAGTTATTGTGCCAATATCAGCTAGTCAATGGGCAAGTCCACTGGTTTTGCTCCCCAAACCTTCAGGTCACATTCGCCTCTGTGTTGACTTTAAGTCTACAGTCAACCCACAATCTGTCATCAATACTCATCCATTGTCATGCCCAGAGGATCTCATGGACAGATTAGGCACTGGTTGCTACTTTTTAAAAAACTGATTTGCACGATGCATATCTTCAAATATCACTAGATGAAGAATCTCAAACCATGTGTGTTGTGAACACTCATCTGGGCTTGTTTAAATATTTGCATTTATCTTTTGGCAGTGCTCCTGCACCTGCCAGTTTCCAATGGTATTTGGAACAGCTGACTGCCTAAGTACCAAACTGTTCAAACTATTTGGACGATATTGTCATAGCAGGTTGTACACCTGAAGAACACATTGCAAATTTGTGTGCTTTGTTTTTTGTGTTATCTGATGCAAGACTAAAGTGTAGACTGGACAGGTGCAATTTTTTTAAAACCTGGGTTGCAGTATATTGGTCATGTCATAAACAGTCACGGTGTACATCCTCTTTAGTCACATTTGTTAGCCCTACATGACCTCCAGTTCCTTGCAATGTCACAGAATTGCAGTCAGTCTTAGGAAAAATGAACTATTACATTCGGTTCATACTGAATGCTGCACAAATTGCAGCTCCATTGAATCGCTTGCATTGCAGGAATATCCCCTTTGTTTGGACAGATGAGTCTAAGAAGCTTTTCAGAAAATTAAAGATGCATTGTTCAGTGATCGATGCTTGGTTCACTTCGATCCTGAAAAACCAGCTGTGTTGCAAGCTGATGCTTCCTCTAATGGAATTGGTGCAATGCTTTCACGCAGATTTGGTGATAAAGACAGACCTATTTCTTTCTCATCAGAAATATTGTCCAAAGCTCAGTGTAACTATTCTCAAATAGAGAAAGAGGCATTGGCTATTGTGTATGGTGTCATCAAATTCCACCACTATTTGTATGGCAGCAAATTCTACTTAGTAACTGTCACAAGCCATTGCAGTCCTTGTTTCATCTGATGAAGCCAGTTCCTGTATGAACTGCCAAAAAAGTGCAATGATGGGCTTTGTTGGTGTGTCAATACCTGTATGAGATTGTGTATAATCTGACAGCTCAATATGGCAATGCAGATGCACTGTCATGACTTCTGATTGGCCATGGTACAAACTTTGATGCTTCTGCTGCGTATTTTTGTCACATTGATGCTCAAGGAAAATTGCGGAGGCCATGGCAGCTGATTTAGATTTGAACATTTTGCTACAATACATTTGCACATCTTCACCTTGCTCAGTGCATGGCATAAAGAACTCTGTAATGCACCAATACTTTGCATGTTGGCATAGCCGTGCTATACAGCAAGGTGTGAGACTTGTTCAAAATGACAATGGACAGTCACAAGTGTTGATCCCCAATGCTTTGGAAAAAGAAGTGTTGCAGTTACTTCACCAAGGATATTGGGGGATTGTTCATATGAAACAGAATTATCTTGTCAATACCATACTTGGTAGGGTATGGACACCTAAATAGAACAGATGACATCATAGTGTCAGGCATGTGTGGAAAATCAGTTCACTCCACCACAAAAATTCTCTTTTTGGCCTAAGTTGCAATCACCATGACAATGTTTGCACATAGACTTTTTGGGTCCTTTTTGGATCATTTGTTCAGTAATTGTGGTAGTTTCCTTTTGCTGTGGCAATGAACTCAACATCATGTAGCACAGTTCAGGCATTGTTCTCTACCTTTTTCCTTGAAAGTTTGCCTGAAGTCATAGGTCAGACAACAGCCCTCAGTTCACGTCCAATGAGTTTGAAACTTTCTGTGAATGCAATGGCATATGGCATCTAACTGGTGCACTTTTCCATCCACAGCCAAATGGCGAAGTGGAACATTCTGTCAGAACCTTCAGGCAGCAGATGGCCAAATTCACACCATACACACTGCAGATCAACCATTGCAACTGTTTCTTGCCTCCCATCATTCGTATCCATGAGATGGTCCATCACCAGTGCAATTGCTTCATGGCCTTGCCATCAGACACTACTCCACCCTCCTCGGTATCTGGCACTAAAGAAAGGCCACAAGCATTGCTTCATGTTGCATGATATTGTGTTTTTCAGGGTTTTTAGTGGCAGCAAATGGTGGGCGCAGGGTGCGATCCTTTGTTGACTTGACACAACCATATATCTCATTTTAGGCCCAGATGGATTGCAGTGCCGACATCACAATCAAATTCTCCACTGTCCTGTGCAAAGTAATCCTTCTGTATCTCTATCTATTCCCCCAGATTCACGAATCCTGGGGACAGCGCAGCCAGAGCCGCCAGGGGCTGTCATTATGCCACTGCAGTTGACCCAAAGGAGATGGAGCCTTCACTTTCTTTGCCTCCTCTTGTCCTACCAATGGAGCTGCACCCACCCACACCACAGCAGCTGATGCCTTCTACATCAAGGAATGGATGGGCCACAGGAGGTGGATGCATACCCTTCTGGGTGTTTTCTGGGAGATGTTTCCACCATAGCAAAGGTTGGATGACGGGTTATGACTAGAAATCTGATGTTCCAGTCCATCTGAGGGTCCATGCTCCTGCCTCCCCTCCTGTTGTTATGCTCCATATACGACGATGGTCCATTGTTTTGGGTGGGAGGAATGTTATGGTGTAAAGTCATGTACCAGCACACCAGTCAGGAAAGAAAGAGAAGAAAAGGCTGTGAGAAGAAGTCAGCCGATCACAAGCTGACTGGACCTCCCTCCAGGATGACAATGTGACTGCAGTGTCCTCTATGTGAAGAGGACATAAGCATTGTGACTTATTACTGACAGCCTAGTTCAATAGCAACTTCAAGATTAATGAGTTCGAGAGCAGTGTAAACACTAGTCATTTCGCTTGTACTCTCTGTGTAGCACACTCTTAAATCACAGTGAGTGCCCTTGCCTTCTGTTATAGGATGACCGGAGCGGGTGACGTGGTCAGGGTTGTAGGACATGACACTCGTGTCATGGTGGAGACGTGCTGATGTACGTAGCCAACACGACGCCATGCTTGGTCAGCGGCTGCGCAGGCGGTAGGAGGTTAGCAGTTTGAGGCCCGGCCTAGCTCGCCTCCTGCAGACACTGTGGCTCGTGATGACGCCGGGAGTCACCGATGCAGCAGTGGGCAATGCCCTCCGCTGGATGGTCCTCGGGGATAGTGTCACTGATGATGACGTCGTAACAGTGACCGAATGCCCAATTGGTCGAACTGATGCTAACACCCACCTCTGATGCCCTTAAATAGTGCAGACCGCTGCTGAGTCTGCTGGTTACGTGGCGCCATGTTTATTACAATGTTCTCGATGAGTTGGCTAATGCAACTGCACCACACGCAGCCTGTGCCTGCATAATTCTGCTAATGCTGCATTCTGTCTGTTGATGGCTGCTGCGCACGTACATACATACCAATGCTCATTGCAAAACTGTGTCACCTGCATAATGCGCTGGTCAGCCTTCGTCCACTGTCTGCTGTGAGTCTGGCGCATCACGCACTGAAACACACTAAATCACAATTTCGCACCATATTTCCTAAAAATAATCCCTTGTCCTCTACAATTCCTCCCTCGTATGAAAAGAATTCGTTCCCAAATTCAACCAGAAAGTCAAAACAACTACAGCTCACTTCACAAACACCACAAAATGCGATTGATTCACTATTTACACTGTGTTCATTCACTTCTATCCTCAGTCTAATCTTTGTTCATAAACATTACTCAGTGTTCTGCTGCAGTGCCTCACAACCGTTCAGTGATTTTGTCTGGACCCTTAGGTAAAAGGTTGGAAGGGGCGGGATTTGGGCTACCTTCCTCTTGAGCCGATAGTACACTAATCTTATGCCAAAGATAAAACTACAGGTAGCGGTGGTTGATGATCCAATAACTAGTAAGCGTTGCTTATGCTCATTATGGTACTCATGCACTTGTTGAAAAAGATGTTCCATAGTTATATGTCCAACCTGAACTGCTAGCATCCGGTCCAAAGAGGTGAGGTAGCACCGGTTGGTCGGGTACATAGATCAATGTGTGTTTATGTTCATGATTGTAGCTCCAGTAATCACGGCTGGTAAGCAGAAAGTTGGCCTTGAAATGTCACACTGTGTGCCATTAATTAACATTCCCTGCCCCTGCAGTTCTATTCTTTGCGTACTCCCTTGCTTACCCTGTTCGTAACAAATGCAAATAACGACTGTGTTTTGCATTACTGAAAATACCCAATGTGGACCCACTTGCTGAAAGAACTGCATCGTGCCTGCTATAATTTCCTTAGGGCACTCTGTGACTGGTTCTTGACAGTGAAATAGAGAATACTCACAAGGGAACAGTGTGTAACAATTTCGCGGGGCTGATGGTAACTGGACCTGTTCAACAACGCAGCAAGTCTTCTGCAGTGAGGAACACATGAGCTTGTCTGTTACATCCCACTAACAGTATTTCCCGTACGGTTAATTGTACCAATTTCTGCAAAATTTCTCACTTCACTGGATATGTATGCAAGGCATAACATTCAAATTTACAATCCTTACATATTAATGGTATTATGATATGAATTCTCATACCCATCCGCGTACTGGTAACAGTGGCCATTTTGTAGTACAGAGATAAGTGTTCATCTGTTAATGTCGTCAGTAGCTCCAGGGATGTGGCAATTCCGATTGAACTTTCCGTACTCCTTCCTGAAGTTGTTCTGAAGGTAACAGTACCGGGGTTAGGTGCCTGCACATTGCATGCAACAAAGCCTCCTGTAGTTCTGTGGTTTCTATGTGTGCTTCCGTAATACTGTCAGCAAGAAAACAGAGCAGCTTAGGGATTATCAGCTGTGAATCGATGTTATCCGACCAGTACTTGATTATACCCAAGTCGTGATTGGTTGTGTCGGCTGTGGCCTTAATGTGGGACATCGAGGTCATGGCCAAAGCTCACAGTTGGCATGTATTATTAACTACATCTCTCTCCAAACTCTCTAATTGGGTTGTGTGAAGATCTAGCATTCCCTGGTTGCTATTCACATTATCCCGTACCTGCCATAGCATTTCATTAATACACTCCTGGAAATTGAAATAAGAACACCGTGAATTCATTGTCCCAGGAAGGGGAAACTTTATTGACACATTCCTGGGGTCAGATACATCACATGATCACACTGACAGAACCACAGGCACATAGACACAGGCAACAGAGCATGCACAATGTCGGCACTAGTACAGTGTATATCCACCTTTCGCAGCAATGCAGGCTGCTATTCTCCCATGGAGACGATCGTAGAGATGCTGGATGTAGTCCTGTGGAACGGCTTGCCATGCCATTTCCACCTGGCGCCTCAGTTGGACCAGCGTTCGTGCTGGACGTGCAGACCGCATGAGACGACGCTTC
This sequence comes from Schistocerca piceifrons, assembly GCF_021461385.2. Lineage (NCBI taxonomy): Eukaryota > Metazoa > Arthropoda > Insecta > Orthoptera > Acrididae > Schistocerca > Schistocerca piceifrons. Next base: position 574,248,633 of record NC_060138.1, read on the forward strand.
ATCCAGTCCCAAACATGCTCAATGGGGGACAGATCCGGAGATCTTGCTGGCCAGGGTAGTTGACTTACACCTTCTAGAGCACGTTGGGTGGCACGGGATACATGCGGACGTGCATTGTCCTGTTGGAACAGCAAGTTCCCTTGCCGGTCTAGGAATGGTAGAACGATGGGTTCGATGACGGTTTGGATGTACCGTGCACTATTCAGTGTCCCCTCGACGATCACCAGTGGTGTACGGCCAGTGTAGGAGATCGCTCCCCACACCGTGATGCCGAGTGTTGGCCCTGTGTGCCTCGGTCGTATGCAGTCCTGATTGTGGCGCTCACCTGCACGGCGCCAAACACGCATACGACCATCATTGGCACCAAGGCAGAAGCGACTCTCATCGCTGAAGACGACACGTCTCCATTCATCCCTCCATTCACGCCTGTCGCGACACCACTGGAGGCGGGCTGCACGATGTTGGGGCATGAGCGGAAGACGGCCTAACGGTGTGCGGGACCGTAGCCCAGCTTCATGGAGACGGTTGCGAATGGTCCTCGCCGATACCCCAGGAGCAACAGTGTCCCTAATTTGCTGGGAAGTGGCGGTGCGGTCCCCTACGGCACTGCGTAGGATCCTACGGTCTTGGCGTGCATCCATGCGTCGCTGCGGTCCGGTCCCAGGTCGACGGGCACGTGCACCTTCCGCCGACCACTGGCGACAACATCGATGTACTGTGGAGACCTCACGCCCCACATGTTGAGCAATTCGGCGGTACGTCCACCCGGCCTCCCGCATGCCCACTATACGCCCTCGCTCAAAGTCCGTCAACTGCACATACGGTTCACGTCCACGCTGTCGCGGCATGCTACCAGTGTTAAAGACTGCGATGGAACTCCGTATGCCACGGCAAACTGGCTGACACTGACGGCGGCGGTGGACAAATGCTGCGCAGCTAGCGCCATTCGACGGCCAACACCGCGGTTCCTGGTGTGTCCGCTGTGCTGTGCGTGTGATCATTGCTTGTACAGCCCTCTCGCAGTGTCCGGAGCAAGTATGGTGGGTCTGACACACCGGTGTCAATGTGTTCTTTTTTCCATTTCCAGGAGTGTACTTTTAATATCTTCTGTGTCAATGGTCCCAAAAACAGTTTCTAGGATACAGCCACCTGCATCTAACCATCCTGTTTTCCTATGGATGTGCAGGTTTAACCCTGCAGTTTGCCGCAACTGAGCTTGTAAGTGTGCAAAAGCTGATCGTACTAGCTGATATTCCACCTTTGTGTCATTAAACCTTGATTGATTAGCCACCATGGAATGAAGTTCATTAAATGTATCCTCTAATTTACAGATTTCGTCTTCAACTGCCCAAATATCACAGTCCACGCTTAAGGTCCATTGATGTTAAGACATAATTATGTCCGCTTGTCATGAGAACAAAACACCACTTGATATAGGACATACCTTCAAGGTTTCGGCTAAGTTGCAACAGCAAAACAGAATAACTATGCTGAAAGATAGTGCACACCTTCCCTCTTCCCTCTTCAGTGCAACCCATGACACTGGAACTGCTGGTCTTACCAGAATGTCACGCCTCCTGAGAAACAAAGGAAAAACAACTCACATTAGCTCTCCCTTTTTACGCCTGGCCTAAGAGCATAATAGCATGTCTGATCACTTCCACAATTAAATTGGTTGTCTTGTTTATCTACTCCTTTCTTATTCTTTTCCTTAGATTCATCTTTCTCTCCACTAGACATTACTGTAGATAATGAAGGAAGTTCCTCAAAGTTGCCCTTGAAAGGCCTAATTCAGCTCACATGCACAATAGTAGGGCGAGGTGGATGCTGTAATTTTACTTTCACCAGTGATGTCATCTCGATCACCTGGAAAGGACCTTGATAACGGGATACAAATTTTTTTATTTTGCCTTTTGGCACTTATGGATTAGTCATCACCACCCATTGTCCTACATGATATTTGGGTAAAGCAACCTTTCTATTGTGCACTTTGTCCTGTCTCTCTAATGCTTTAGTGTTCATTTTTTTCACCTGCCACTAGATTGTTTTCAACTTTGTAGATAAATCCTTAACAGCCAAAATATCGGTTCCTGGTGGGGTCTTGAGCAATTCAAACGGAGATGGCATCTTCCGACCGAACAGTACTTCATACGGAGACAATAATGTACTTTCATGCACTCTTGAGTTACACGCCGCAGTTGCAAATGCCAACAGGGTATCCCAATTGTCGTGTTGCAAATTTACATAATAACTTAACATCTTAGCTATTGTACGATGAACTCTCTCAGTCCAACCATTAGCCTGCGGGTGTAATGCACTCGTTCTCAATTTCTTTACATGCAACAACTTGCATAACTGTTTCATCAAATCAGACATAAAGTTTGTTCCTTGATCTGTAATTATAGTTTCAGGTGTTCCGAATTTCAATATCCATTTATGTACCATGGCATGAGTCACTATTTCGGCTCATGTTCTGGAATAGCTGTCATAGACACAAAGCGTGAAAAATGATCTATTATTGTCAAAGCATAGTGATTACCCACTGGTGTTTGCACAAACAGTCCCAAGACATATAAGCCAAGTAATTGAAAAGGTCTATCTACTTCCGGTAGTCATTGAACACAATTTTCTGATGACTCAATTCCGCCCGTTGAGCACACGGAATGCAGTTCTTTACATACTGATCGACATCTTGCCTATGTGTTGACCACCAATAACTCTGTGCTACCCTCCTTTCCATTGCTCTTTGACCCAAATGACCAGAAAACATTGAATCATGTGCTTGTCTTAAAATTTCCCTTCACAATTTTTCTGGTACGACTATGCGTGGACCGTTCCTAGCTTTTTGGTACAATATCTCATCTTCCACGATGCGCTGTTGCTGCAAGGTATATCACTGACAATCTGTGTTGGTGATTTGTGCCTCCTCCCATTCGTTCTCATTTATTCTGTGCATTCCATGGCGCATACTTTACGACTCAGACCATCCGCGTTTTCGTGCAATCTACCCGGTCGATGAATCACTTCAAAATCGGACTCACTAAGACGCAAAGCCCACTTAGTTAATCTACTCATTGGGTCTTTAAGCCCTAACAACCACTTAAGTGCTGCATGGTCAGTAAGCACCTTGAAACATCGTCCATACAAATAACAATGGAAATGGGTTATTCCAAAAATTAATGCCAATAACTCCTTCTCGGTTGTTGAGTAATTTTTTTCTGCACTGTTTAGCTGTCTGGAAGCATATGCTATAGGGTGTTCCTGCCCATCTATTTCGTGAGATAATACAATACCCAAAGCAAAATTGCTAGAGTCACAAGATAATATGAACTGTTTACTAAAATCTGGAAAAGCCAAAACCGGACTAGATGTTAACAAATTATTTAACTTTTGAAAAGCTGGCTGGCTGGCTCTGAGCACTATGGGACTTAACTTCTGAGGTCATTAGTCTCCTAGAACTTATAACTAGTTAAACCTATCTAACCTAAGGACATCACACACATCCATGCCCGAGGCAGGATTTGAACCTGCGCCTAGAACCGCACGGCCACTTCGGCCGGCCTTTTGAAAAGCCTCTTCGCATTCTGCTGACCAGTGAAATTTTGCTCCCTTCTTCAACAACTGCATGAAGAGCCTTGCAATTTCAGCAAATTTTGGAATACACCTCCTGTAAAAATTGGTGAGACCTAAATAAGACTGCAACTCTTTTACTTTTGTAGGTGTCGGAAAATTCATTACCGCCTCTACAAGTTTTGGATCCGTGCGGACACCCTCCTGTCCTATAATATGACCTAAATAACAGACTTGTTGCAACAAAAAATGACATTTTTCCATATGAAGACTTAACCGCGCTGCTTTCAGATGATCAAAAACTTCGCGCAAACGGTGCACATCTTCTTGCACGTCCTTTGAGAAAACAATTATGTCGTCCAAATATACCATACACTGATTAGGTTTCAGCTCTCATAACACACTATCTAGTAACTGATGGAAGGTTGATGGAGCATTTTTGAGTCCGAAAGGCATTCTGCGGTACTGGAAATGACCTGTATGTGTTGAAAAAGCTGTCTTTGGTCGGTCTTCTGGGGCGACCTCCAACAGGTGGTACCCGCTTCGAAGATCGAAGGTCATGAAGTACCGACACTGACCCAAATTTCAGTGGTATTAGGCATTGGGTATGCATCTGATACAGTTTTTTGATTCGGAAATGATAATCACAACAAAAACGATATGCCTTGCCCCCATCAGGTGATTTTTTTACCCACTATTACGACAAGAGTGGACCAGGGACTACTATTGGTTTCTATTATCCAATCCCTAAGCTGTTGATTAATAAATTCTTCCATGACAGGCTGTAAACTTTTAGGAACACGATACGGAATAAAATACACCGGTGCTTCGTTCCCAGTGGGGATGTAAATGCTGAACTAATGGTGTGGCAGGCAGTGGACCATGAAAATTAAATAACTCTTTATATTCCGTCAAAAGGTTCTCCATGACTTCTCTGTCTTGCCCTTCTAAATGTGCTATTTTACCCCTCAGTGCGAACCAGCTGACAGACTTTCCCGGCACTGTGTAATCTGCTGCGAAATCCTTATTCAGTTCACCTTCCCCTATTATCTACAGATTTGCTATTACAGTACCCCATGCTAAATGCACCTCTTCAAGGTCAAAATTATCAATACTGACAGGCACAACCTTTTTTCCTTCTATCTCCCGCAAGAAGGACACACTACGGCGCATAAAACACTTCATTTTATCCAGCGGCTCATTCTCAGACAAAGGTTCAATGACATACAACGAATTTACTGGCACGCTAGCTCCAACATCTGCCCAAATTATTTTCCCTGTACCCTTCAGTATAGTATCCCATGAGTTAACCCTAAAGGACCTTGTACACACTTTAGGTGGCCCACCCGATGTCTGGGTGGTTCCTTGGGACAGTAATGGTTTTTTGGCCGCAGAACCTAGGTGAAATTGTATTCTGTCCAGTTCTACTGTACGACATTCCAGTTTAACTTTTGCATGATGCACAACAAGGAAACCCAATCCAAGTATGACATCATAGCTGCTGCCAACAACTGGAAGAACTTCTACCTTCACCTGTAAGTTCCTCATTTCCACTCGGAAGTTTAACACCGCTGATCTGAGTGACTTCACCTGTCCCCCACTCACGCCACTTAACGCCCAGCATGGTGGTTTTAATTCTACTTTACCGAGTACATTTCTACTCACCACAGATACCTGAGACCCGGTATCCAATAAAAATTTGCATGGTCTGCCCCTCACCAAGCCGGTCAGATAAAAGTCTGCCACTGATTCTGCACTAGCATTAATCCTTACCGGGAGTGTTGTAAAGTGGAAACACCACCCTCTGTCCCATTTAACTGAGGGGGGTGAGGCCCACCTTGCGGTTTCCTATCATGTTTCTGCCAGGACCAATTGCAATTACGCTCCTGATGACCCCAATGTCTGCATTCACTGCACTGCACTTCCTTGCAATCGTGTCTAATGTGTCCCATCCGACCACATCTGAAACATTTTATTTCTGCATTAAACACTGCTTTCCTGTTCTGCGTCTTTGTTACTGCTTCAACTTCCTCTAACACCGCAGTGATTCTGACTGCCTCATTGAGAGTGTTAGGGAATTCCATCCTAATCTTGCGGGAGGTTTCTGGTTGTATTCTCTGCAAAAATGCGTCTAGTGCCCTCTGTTCAGCTTCCTGCAGAATGGATTCATTACCCTATCAGAATCTGTTAGTTCATAGGTATTAACATTAATTTTTCGAATTCGATCTACAAAAGCATCTATTGATTCCCCTTTCCTTTGATACATTCTATTCAATTGTTCCCGATAATATCTAGACATATTTTTCCTCCGATACCTTACCAGCAACCCTTTTTTGAATATTTCAAATGTCCGAGCATCCCTTAATTCTTCATGGCATGTAACGCACGCTCTGGCATCCCCAGTTACTTTCAACTTAGCCACATGCAAAAGTGTTTCTGCACCCCAATTTCCCAATTTAGCGGCCATGCTAAGGTTCTCAAAAAAAATCATAACATCCTCCCCAGCTTTTCCCGAGAAAGGGGTGACCAAAGACATAGCGTTAGTGTCAAGAATTACTGCACTAACAGGAAACCATTCATTGCTCACTTCTTTAGACCGAGCAAGCTCTATCTCTAATTCTGGCACTTGCTCAAGTAGCTGCTGAATAGCCACCTTGGGTGACACAGACTGCTCCATCACTACCAGCTATCGAATCAAGACTACAGTAAGCCCAGAAAGAAGAACAGGAAGGGAACATGGACTATGCTAGAGGTTCAGACATACCACCAAACGAAAAATTGGCACTTACTTGTCATGTTGCAGAGGTTGCTTCTTCATTGTTACCCTTCTCATGTGCCACATATCCTCATCGATTACCAGCCACAATTTCCTCCAAATCCAGGGAGAAGACCACTACTATCACCAATTGTTACAGGAGTATGTGATGCACAGGTTGCCCAACTGACACCACTTGTAATAGGATGACCGGAGCAGTTGATGTGGTCAGGGTTGTAGGGCGTGGTGCTCGGGTCGTGGTGGATACGTGCTGATGTGTGCATCCCAGGGAATGGGACGCTGTGCTCGGTCAGTGGCTGTGCAGGCGGTAGGAGGTTAGCAGCATGAGGCCTGCCCTAGCTCGCCTCCTGCAGACACTGCGGCTCGTGACGACACATGGGAGTCGCTGGTGCAGCAGCGGGCAATGCCCTCCGCCAGCGTCACTGATGGCGACAACATAACAGCGACCAAATGCCCAATTGGTCGAACCGATGCCGACGTCCACCTCTGATGCCCTTAAATAGTGCAGACTGCTGCTGAATCTGCTGGTTATGTACAGCACTGTGTTTATTAAAATGTTCTTGATGAGTTGGCTAACGCAACTGCACCACACGCAGCCTGCAACTGCGTAATTCTGCTAATGCTGCGTTCTGGCTGTTGATGGCTGCCACACATGTACACACATACCAACACACACATACAACACGTACATACATACCAACGTGCATTGCAAAAGTGTGTATCCTTGATAACGCACTGGCCAGCCTTCATCCGCCGTCTACCATGAGGCTGGCGCATCACGCACTGAAACACACTAAATCAGAATTTCGCACCGTATTTCCTAAAAATTACCCCTTGTCCTCTACAATTCTTTTCCATTATTGCCAATGCATTCACAACTGTATCCCCTGGTGTGGGTGCCTCCTTCAGTTGTCGGGGACTGAGGTGGGACCCCAGCTCCCACACCACCACAGGCACCACCTCCACCGCTGCTGCCTCCATCGCAGCCAGCGTCACCTGTTCAGCCACTTTCAATGCCACCTCATTCAGTGGGGTAGGATTCAGATATGGAAAGGAAGCCATGCCAACCTCAACTGTCCTAAGATAACATCTCTCACAGGGGGGCAGGTGCTGCAGCTGTCTGCGCTTGCACCGCTTCCGACCCTATGCACCAGTGGCAGCATGTTACGTGACTCAGCAACCAATGTTGACAACAGAAGAAATAAACATGAGCACAGTGCTCACTTTCTCACAAAGGAAGAAAAATAGTTCACACATTAGGTTTGTGCTTAATTCAGCCACCAGTGATCACCTGGCCTTCTAGTACAACAGCGGTTGCGTGTGCATCCTCTGTTAGAGCTAATGGCTATAAAGGTCAGAGCACAATGCTCTGCTGGCCAATTGTGTGTTGTATGTTCATTATCTCTCACACTTTTACACAAAAAAAAGGACAGTCATGACATTGAGTAAGCATCTGGTTCTTCAAATAATTGTGTCTTTTTGCCAAATGAAGCATATCTGCAAGGCAGCGCCAATGGGCACCTAGATTCCTTTACTTGGAGACACCTGTTGGTTGGGGCAGTTATTCACAAAAACACTGTCCTACCTCAGAGATTCACTATGGACTACAAAACCTTGCTGTGTATGACAATGGTCAAGAGGTCACTTGTCAAGGGAAAGTGAGAGAGAATGTACAGCATGCAAATGATAAAGTCTAATCTGTACTGTGAACTTTGTTAAAGTTGTATGCTGTGATAAAATATAAAATGGAATACATATAATGGAGGTGAGGTGAAACACACATGTCGTAAAGAAGCAGCACATGAATTTGTTTCGTTGTAATTGGAGTTTGAGATTTCTAGCTGGTATGGACTCTGTATCTTTAAGAAAGGATTCTGCTGCCTCAAGACACAGCAACACAGTCAGGCAGGTAATACAAATAAGTTATCGTGACCACAAAAACATTTATGTAGTCCATCTCCATATGATACCTGAACAATGGCAGGCATCTTATATTCCAAGTTGTAAGGTAGTTGTAAAAGGAGTTGGAATGGAGTTGGAATTGTGGTTTATAAGGAAAGTTGTTGTGGGCTCATGGAAATGATACTCTCAACAGATTTTTGGACCACTCCACCTGTCTTCATCCTAACATTAAATACCAAGAAAGTTGAAAGGGATGGGATACATCCATTCTTGGATGTTATGGTACTGTCTGACACAGTGTTCACCAAAATCTGACACACATTATCTGCATGATAAGAGCTGCCATCCACCATACCAATGCAGTGACATCCTTAGGACTCTGGTTGTGCCATTCCAATGTGGATAGTTTAACCCAAAAACTTGCACATTTTATAGTTGTTTTTAAGGAAAATGGATACTCTGAGAAGCAGATTCATCAGGTTATGAAGTTTGGACCATCCCCAGAGTTGCATGAATAGAGCACAGATTTTTGGCCTTTATTCATTATGCTGGAGGCAAATAATTTAATAGTGGAAGAATTTTATGGCGTTTTAACATTAAAAGTGTGTTTTGTCCACCTTACAAGATTAGGGCACTACTTGGCTCTGTGGAAGATGATTTGTGACTTAGCAAGCATGGCACACTTAAAATTCTGTGTCAGTGTGTGAGAGTTTCATCAGCCATTCAATTCACACAGTTCAGGACAGGTTCACGGAACATCATCACAGTCATGCAAGGCTACAGTACTAAAAAAATTGGCAGTAGTGGAACATTGCTTAAATGAAGGACACGGGATGAAATTTGATGAGACTGTGATAGTGGCCAACACTTCCAGTTTTTGGAACAGTGTTTATAAAGAGGCAATTGAAATTAGATTGGCAGACAATTTGGCTAACAGGGATAATGAATTTCCTCTTAGCAAGATGGGAACCCTATACTATGCTGTATGAAAACAGAATATTCTTTGGTGCAACCAGTCCAATTGATTGTAATTGGTCTTGGGCAAGGGTATGGTCCAATAAGACATGTTGAAACTTACCCTGAAATTTTTTACACAGGTAGAAGACAACAAAAGAAATGCACTGCCAAAATTTAGAGGTACTGCTAAGTATTTTGTAAAAAATTTTGAAGTTACACATTTTTGCCGCATGAAGAACAGCTCATAACAGCAGTTTGTAGAGCCCTGCCTGACTAGTACGTGACTCAGCAAATCACTCACACAGCGCCTTATAGCGGAATAATCTGGAGTTCGCAGATATCAATTTTAAGCACCTAAAGCCTGGATTACAATGGAGTGAATGGAAGTGAACACATGCAAAAGAGAATTTGCAGAAAATTCACTACCATTCACTTGTGTATGGGTAGAATCATTTATACTAGAGAGAATGGAAGAGAATATGAGGTAGTGAACATTGCCTATGAATTCTGTGTTTTTAGTTTTTGGAATTAATATTCGGCATACAGGATACAACTCTATCTTGCTAGAGACACAATGCAAACCTTTGCTATTCAGTGAGGATTATTTTGCATGGCGAGCACACTGTACTTGTTGGAATGTGCAAAATGTCACAGGGAAGGAAGAATTTAGGTGTCTCAATTTGTATGGAAGTGTGACACATGTGGAGATCATGCACTTTACACGGAATTGCATCTCCATCTCTCCTTAGCACTGTTCCAAAATTTTCCTTGTATGTCAGCTGCCATTTTTCCCTGGCTTCTCATTACCTTTGAGGGGAAATTTATAAACAAAACACTAATTACTGACATCAAACTTCATCTCAAGAGATGATACTGCTAGCGTTTCCACTACGCACGTAAGGTCTAACAATCATATTCCCTTAGAAAAAAAAGGTCTTGTGGCAAAGCACGTGGTTCAAATCCCACATTAAACTGCAGGTCTCCATTTTCTGATCAGGTAACTGGGCTAGTTTAGGGACACATATGTAGCTACAGTGGCGTCCAGTTGAAAGACCTGTAAGAAGCCTACCAGGTACACCAGACAGAATTCTCTTTCTCTCATGCTTGTTAGCTTGTTTGCTCTGGTGAAGACCTGGCTTAAAATATACAAAAAAAATTTGAATAACTTCATATCAACAGTCCAATTCTTGACATGTAATTCTGATAAAAGTGGCTAGCGGAAAAAATAAAATCACAGCAGCATTTGATGTTACAGACGACATCCATCAATGATGACTAGTAATTTATTTAAATGAAATGTGTCTTGCAGTACTACATTTTATAACAGTTCCTGTAGGCCATTTCTTATAATAATTTTTGAATGTTGCACATCTGACTGTCAGTGAAACAGTTCTTTGTTTATTCCCTGTAATCATCTCAAAAAAGTGAAGTGTCTATTGAATGACAAAAACAAACATTTTTCTTGCACCAGGCATGCCAGACAAAGGAAAAATGATGCAGCAGGCACTTCACAGTGACCACTAATCTTATTTAGACAGAACTGGGATGAAGTGAGAAATGGTCCCAGCTGTTGTTCTGCATATTGCACTGCATACCATGCATACTTGATCAAATTCATAAAGAGTGGTGAAGAAAACTGGTAAAACACAAATGACTCAAGTTTAAGAATACTGTTCCACTGATGAACCTGAAATGAGAGAGAGGTATCGGAAATTATGTTGTCTGATAATTTTCTGAAAAATGTTTTCCACTGTCGAAAAAATTATCAAGAGGTTGAATTGCACTAGTAGTTCCAGGTGGAATCCACATTACATCTACAGAGTTTTTGTCATCCTCAACAAAAACAGAGATGTCATTATGTCCAGACTATGAATCCAACAAAAGCAATGAATTAGTTTATGCAGCTGGTAGGAATACGTTTTGAACAAAATGTTGTGACAAAGCGAGCTAGGATAATTTTACTTCCCCTCTTGTTTTGCCATCTGCCTCCTTAAATTCGCCTTTTTTTTTAGGCGGGGATGTTGATGAAAAACAAAAACTATTACAAAAATGCACCAAATCCACAGTTTTGGAGATATGGCAATTTTGTACCATGCTTTACATGAAAGTAACACATTTACATATAAAATCCTTTGATTATATATATTCAACTTTTTTTAATGAAATTTTAAGTTTTATTTTCAAAAAAATAATGTATGTTCCCTTTTTTTTCAGAAAGTATTCAAGAGATTTCTACAAAAATTTCTCTGTTTCATCTCTTTATATGTTGTAAGCTTCTCTCATGTGGTTTTTGGTATAGGCCAAATAGGAGAATTTTCATAATTTTTTAATTATAATTCCACAAGTACAATTTTAAATTCATGCAAATTTCCAAACACTTTGCCCCATATCTCAGCTTGCAATCAGAATTTCAAAATTTACTCTTGAGGCAATGTTTATTAGGTTTACAGAAATATGTGCACACAATTTCATAATTCTAGCATTCATAGCATGTGAGGAAATGATACATAAACTTTAAAAAACAAACTTTTCAGGAAATGCAATGGCTTTAAGAAAGAAAGGTTAGTATTGTTAATTCATCTTTTATTTACTTCTAAATCAGTACTAAAATATTGTTAACAGTTCCCTGACTACAATTATATTAAAGAAAGTGACGTGAAAGGCGATTTTACTTCTGAAAAGTCGTATTTTAGTGGATGTAACATATTTGATACATTGGGTCTCTGTGACTACATTTCACATGCCTGTGAGCAAATAGCAGTCGGCTACATTTAATATTGTTGTTCATTGTTTCAACGTTATTTTATTATTTTTAGTGCGCATTTCACAACTTTAATAATGGGACAAGCATTTCTAATGCTTTTATTACAAATAAAACTTCGCAAATGTGATTTAAAAACAAAACTCTAAATATTAT